>NC_059344.1:66295087-66297587 GCF_019703515.2 Myxocyprinus asiaticus | reverse complement strand
CTCACATGTGACATTGATGAAACTGAGACATGATCTCAACATTACTGTCATATGTGTGTGACTGGTCAAATCACTATAATCTTCATTTAAACTTTCTTTATATAACTATAAATGAAGACAGTTAATATGAAATGAATTGTATTGATAAAAAGAGAAATAAGAACAACTAACAGCAGTTACTGCCATACTAATATACAAGAGTATTTAACATCTTTACATAAAAATCCATCTTTACCAGTCAGATTATTTCACCAAATATATGATTCTATGTAATTCCCACCACTGTTCTTCTTGAGATATCTTCTTCTAATCATAATGGTGGTCCTGATTTAGGTAACTGGAAAGTGCTGGAAAAGTGCTTGAATTTCACTCTATGAGATTCCTCTGTTAAAACAGTCACTCAGTAAAATAATCTATAAATCAAACAATGTGTTATTTTTGTGCCTATTTTCATGCATTTCAATTCCAAAACTAATTTCCATCAAACTGAATTGTGTAATCTTAAAATAATGATAATAATAATAATAATAATAATAATAATAATAATAATGATAATAATAATAATAATAATAATAATAATAATAATAATAATGATAATAGTAATAATAATAATAATAATAATAATAAAACTGGAATATATATTAGTTTTATTAATAGTTTGTTAAAGATTAGTTTATTATATTTGATGAAAATTTATTGTGAAATTGAAATGTGTAAATCTTAAAAATAGTATAAAGTATTTTATTTATTTATTTATTTATTTATTGAGTGATATGAGCAGAAAGAGAGTGTGTATTAAACTGTAGATGCTGCAGGTGTGTGTTGTGTAAAGTGAGAGTTGTGTGTTTGTTTCTGGTTCTTACAGAGATTCCTAAACCTGTTCTGACTGTAAATCCTAAAACATCACAGATATTCAGAGGAGAGACTGTCACTCTCACATGTGACGTACAGATGACAAAAGTGACAGACTGGACATACAGATGGTTTTGTGATGGTGTTCATGTTCAAGACTCTAATGAGAAAGAGATCAAGATTACTGCAACATACAGCAGATACAGCTGTAAATGCAGGTGTTACGCTATCAGAACATCTACACAAATCAGCACTTCCTGGAGTGATGAAGTGTCATTTACTGTCATCGGTGAGTGATCATCTGTTATATTATAATCATATGCATCAGTCAGCAGATACACAGTTTTCCTGAGCAACTACTGGGCGACACCATGATGATTATAATTGCCTGTTTTGTGTTTCTGGTCTCGAGACACAATGTAAAAACTACAGAACAACAAACATTTAAGTGTTATTTGGAGTAAAAATTACTTTCAGGCTCAACTTGTGAAGTTGTTGTCTGTCATAACAACTTAAATGAGTTAATAATATCAACATAACAAACCTCGGACCATCACTTCATGACATCTACATACTCAGATGAAGCACTGTCAAAAAAACAACAAACGTTCATCTCGACGGGGCGGTTCTAGAGTCAGTGAACATCCGGGGTTTATCCCACAGACATCCATGTGTGCATCATAATACACGAGATACACTTTAAAAAATGTTTAAAAGTTACATCGGCAAAGAGTCCATTTTTAAATTAATAAAAGTCTTTCAATATTGTTTGTTAATGAATATAAAACATAAAAAGTATGTCTGAGCATAAAATGAGTTGGATTGAAAACATTTCAGATCTACAGACTGCTTTATTCCACCACTGTAGACAATCATCCACAATCCTCCTTAATAATAATGATCTATGCTATTATCATTTTTAATCAAACTTATTGAATATGTTTAAAACATTTCTTTTTGCAAGAAATACCAAAAAGCATCCCCCTTGTAAAACCAGCATCCCCCCTTACCATCCCCTTTAGATCAGTTGTGTCCTGTATTACTCAGAACTAATCATGAAAATAAAAGATTTAATATTTAATTTTAATGTGTTTGATAAATATCAGACTTTAAATAAGGGCAATTAGGTAGGTAGACATTTAGTTGTTTATGTTGAGTATAAAACTATAAACCCAGTAAAATAGTGTTTTGTCAGTATTTAGTTTAGTGAGATAAACATTGGTACTGAGACTGTTTAGTAGAGACGGGTCACTTCTATTAAAATGAACGGGAGAAACTGGAACGGCCAGCAGTCAACGGATGTAGAAAGAAAGATGTTTAAAAAAACATGGGATATTTATTTTGATGTGTTTATGAAAAGGCACATTTTATTCATGTGGTGTAACACTGAGTATATACTTCATATTTTTGACTCAAGAAAACTTTTTGTAAATGAATGAATAAGTTGTTTATACTCTCATGTATTCAAGGTGCAAAGAAAGTATTATAATACTTTTTATTTAATGGTTACAGCACATGACAGTTTGAAAGTTTGATTTTTATTATTTATTTATTTATTTATTTTAGTAAATGTTATTAAAGTTTTTCAGAAATGTATGAAATCAAATTGGACAAAGATTACATTTCTGAGAATATGACATAAGTGTTT
>NC_059344.1:66232587-66292587 GCF_019703515.2 Myxocyprinus asiaticus | reverse complement strand
AGACAGTCACTCTCACATGTGACATACAGAGAGAAACACACACTGAGTGGAGATACAGCTGGTTTAAAGATGGGACCATCAATCGGTATAAAAACATTCTCAATCAATGCACAAAACAAGAGTGTGAAATTAGCAGTGTTGAACTCTCCCATCAAGGTAAATACAGCTGTTCTGGAAGAGAGACAAAAGGATCACGCTACACACACATCAGTGATGAACTTACACTCTCAGTATCAGGTGTGTGCACATCTCTGTAGACATTTACAATGTTTATGCAGTTTGTACTGTAAACTATAAATTTAGTGTGTTTAACAGGAGCTCTGAGTAAATATTTATTTCTCTGTACAGATTTACCCACAGCTAAACTCACTGTACATCCAGAAACATCTGTTTTCACTGGAGAGACAGTGATCATGAAGTGTGACATTGAGTCTGATTACAGTAACTGGAGATATGAGTGGTATAAAGACAGAACTGTAGTGTCTGAGTCTGAGCGTTACACTGTAAACACAAACACTCTCACTATCAGAGGAGCTACTGAGTCTGATCAACATCAGTTCTGCTGTCGAGGAAAGAGAGATGGAAGACCAGCAACATCACAGAACACAAGTGTTATTCTTTCTGTTAAAGGTGAGTAATTACTGTAGTAAAGACTCAGAGAGCAGAAGATGAACTCTGTTTATTAATGACCCAAATGTTCTTCACCACAGACTCAAAGCTCAATCCTGAACTCACATCAGATACTGCAGGAGCTGCACTGACAGGAAACACGGTGACTCTGATCTGTCACATGACTCAGACCGCTGGATGGGACTTTTACTGGTACAAACACACACAGAACTCTGAGAAAAAGAAGACAGAAACAAACTCCTACAGAGTCCATATTGATTCAGTGTCTGATGGAGGTCAGTACTGGTGTAGAGCTGGAAGAGGAGAACCAGTTTACTACACAAACTACAGTGATGCACTGTGGGTCAATGTCACAGGTGAGATTGAACATACTGTATACTTCTTTTTTACCAGTGACTGTGTTTGTAAATTGTGTTTGCACTAAGAGATCCTAAAGACAATGTGACCATAAAGCCTGATTTGCTGCTCCTCACACATATGCTCCTCTAAAAACTTGATTTTCTGTCACTCTGTACAATTAATGATGTGAGCCTCTTATAAACCTGATCATAGGTGACATCTTTCTGTTCTGAAAATATCAGGCTTGGAAACTCAACCTCTGAGAATACAAAGTAAATCTGCTAGATCATCCTAAAAAAAACAAAAAATAATCCTAGACATGTTTTAAAATTATGAATGTAGTTGTATAATGTATCTTGGATGGGCCAAGTTTTCATCCCCAGAGAAGTGGGACATTCAAAAAGTTCTTTCACATTTTCAGAAATCAGAATTCATAAATGTTTGAACTATCTTATAAATATACTGTATGTTTGAAGTCAAAGAATAATCTCTAATATCCTTGGTTAGGTCACTGTTTAGATGTATTTAGCTCAAACATTCACAATAGTCCTATTTGGATGGGACTAGTTTTCCCTGAGGAGGTCAGAGAAATTTGTGTTTCACAGACGTACTTTGTGATTTTAATCCCGTCTGAATCTGACAAGTTTGTGTTTTTCTCACACAACCTCTGTACAAATTTCAGAGCAAATTACCTTCTGTTTTTCAGCTAACTCAAGCATCCTCTGAGAAATCAAATCCTGTTCGAATGGAAAAATAAGAAAATAAAATTATAAAAGAGAGCCAAATCTTGGAAACTGCTCAGACTGGCCACTGTAATATCAGTGTCAGATAAGATACTCATGGTAATTCATCCGCTCAATTAAGTAATGTTATAATTATATAATTCACAGATGAGTATTGTTTATTTCAGTCAGTTTATTATAAGCAGCCACTTCTATAAACTCATGTGAAAACTAATCCCATCCTAATAGTGCTAATGTCTGACGTCCAAATAATTTCTCCTCACACTCTAAAAAATGCTGGGTTGAGCCTGTTAGGTCATTCATGTGTTATTTTCTCAGTGTTGGGTAGTTTTTGTGTAACCCAACTGCTGGATCATTCTTGATTCAAAACTCAAAGCTGAAATCCTGACCAGATCTTGATCAACATGATCACTCCTATCCTGGAGTCTTTGCACTGGCTCCTTGTAAGTTTTCACCTATAAGTTTCTACAGGGATTTATCTTGCAGTATTTGTTTGAACTTCATTTCAGCTCAACGTCCCTCAGTGTCTCTGATCATCAGTCCCAGCAGAAGTCAACACTTCTCATCTCACTCACTCTCTCTGAACTGTGAGGATCACAATAACTCCTACTGGATGGACAGTGAGAAGAAACACAGACAGTGAGAGAATGAAAGATTGTTCATCTACAGGATCTACATGTAAAATCAGCTCCCTTAAAACATCTGACACTGGAGTGTACTGGTGTCAGTCTCAATCTGGAGAAAACAGTCAACAAATTAACATCACAGTACATGGTGAGTTGTATGACACTCAAAACCAGGTAAAATATCATGATATTTAGTTTTTATTGATTTATTTTTAAGGCTAAAGACAGAAGTACTTTTAAAAATGCATTCACATTTAAGTGACATATACTTGTAAAAACTACAGATAAATTACAATAAGAGTTGTAGATTGTACTGTCATGCTGAAAGTGTATTTTCAAGAGTTTTTGTTGTTTATTTGTACACTGAATATCAAAGTTCAGTAATAAATTATAGAAAGTGCACATTTTGCCCTCCACATCTCAGCTTAAAGAGATAGTTCACCCAAAATCAAACATTCTGTCCCAATTTACTCACTGTCTAAATCTCTATTCTAGACCAGTATCATTTTCTTTCTTATGTGCATAAAAGGAGATATTTTAATGAATATCACGATCCATCTTTCTCAATACAATGGCAGTGGATGGTGACTTACGTTTAAAGCTTTAAAAATACCCAAAAGTATCTATAAAGTAGTCCATGTGACTTATGTGTCATATTCCAAGACTTGTGAAGACATACGACAGATCTTGGTGAGAAACAACCAGAAATTGAAGTCATTTTTTTTTTTTGGAAAAAACAAGAGAAGCTCATTCACAGTGGCTTGCGTGTTAACACAAGAGTTTGCATTGTTGTTGGCACTAAAACCTACTGTATGACATCAGAACACTTGGAGGCGTGAGTCGCATGGACTACTTTTATAATACTTTTGGGTCCTTTAGTAAACTTTAAAATGAGGCACTATCCACTGTCAATAGTGTTGAGAAGATGAGCTGAGATATTAATTAAAACGTCTCCTTTTGTAGTCGCCCCAGATAGCACACATACTGTACGTCTCTGAGACGTCTGTTTCTGAGTGTTTCATCTGGAAAGCATCACATCCTAATTAACATTATCTGCTGAATGTCTTATTGACATCTGAGAGATATGTCTTATACACGTATTGCAGATGAGCAAACAATGTAAACAAAAATATATCTTCAAGATATAAACACACATCAAATAGACATCTGGGTGATGTACGTGTGCTGTCAGGGATATATGATAAAAAGTCATACAGGTTTGGAGCAACATAAAGGTGAGTGTATTATGACAGAATTTTATTTTAGGGTGAACTATTCCTTTAAGAGTTCATGTACAGGTGCATCTCAATAAATTAGAATGTCATGGAAAAGTTCATTTATTTCAGTAATTCAACTCAAATTGTGAAACTCGTGTATTAAATAAATTCAATGCACACAGACTGAAGTAGTTTAAGTCTTTGGTTCTTTTAATTGTGATGATTTTGGCTCACATTTAACAAAAACCCACCAATTCACTATCTCAAAAAATTAGAATACATCATAAGACCAATAAAAAAAAAAACATTTTTAGTGAATTGTTGGCCTTCAGGAAAGTATGTTCATTTACTGTATATGTACTCAATACTTGGTAGGGGCTCCTTTTGCTTTAATTACTGCCTCAGATTCTCTATGGGGTTCAGGTCTGGTGAGTTTGCTGGCCAGTCAAGCACACCAACACCATGGTCATTTAACCAACTTTTGGTGCTTTTGGCAGTGTGGGCAGGTGCCAAATCCTGCTGGAAAATGAAATCAGCATCTTTAAAAAGCTGGTCAGCAGAAGGAAGCATGAAGTGCTCCAAAATGTCTTGGTAAACGGGTGCAGTGACTTTGGTTTTCAAAAAACACAATGCACCAACACCAGCAGATGACATTTCACCCCAAATCATCACAGACTGTGGAAACTTAACAGTGGACTTCAAGCAACTTGGGCTATGAGCTTCTCCACCCTTCCTCCAGACTCTAGGACCTTGGTTTCCAAATGAAATACAAAACTTGCTCTCATCTGAAAAGAGGACTTTGGACCACTGGGCAACAGTCCAGTTCTTCTTCTCCTTAGCCCAGGTAAGACACCTCTGACGTTGTCTGTGGTTCAGGAGTGGCTTAACAAGAGGAATACGACAACTGTAGCCAAATTCCTTGACACGTCTGTGTGTGGTGGCTCTTGATGCCTTGACCCCAGCCTCAGTCCATTCCTTGTGAAGTTCACCCAAATTCTTGAATCGATTTTGCTTGACAATCCTCATAAGGCTGCGGTTCTCTCGGTTGGTTGTGCATCTTTTTCTTCCACACTTTTTCCTTCCACTCAACTTTCTGTTAACATGCTTGGATACAGCACTCTGTGAACAGCCAGCTTCTTTGGCAATGAATGTTTGTGGCTTACCCTCCTTGTGAAGGGTGTCAATGATTGTCTTCTGGACAACTGTCAGATCAGCAGTCTTCCCCATGATTGTGTAGCCTAGTGAACCAAACTGAGAGACCATTTTGAAGGCTCAGGAAACATTTGCAGGTGTTTTGAGTTGATTAGCTGATTGGCATGTCACCATATTCTAATTTTTTGAGATAGTGAATTGGTGGGTTTTTGTTAAATGTGAGCCAAAATCATCACAATTAAAAGAACCAAAGACTTAAACTACTTCAGTCTGTGTGCATTGAATTTATTTAATACACGAGTTTCACAATTTGAGTTGAATTACTGAAATAAATGAACTTTTCCATGACATTCTAATTTATTGAGATGCACCTGTATGTATTTATGTGTTTCAAGATTTGGCTCTGTAGTCTATGTACAGCATGATGTCATATTCCTGCTGTTTGTCCATTTCCTCTGTTGTGTAGATGGTGATGTGATTCTGGAGAGTTCTGTTCATCCTGTGATTGAGGGAGATACTCTGACTCTACACTGTTTACATCGATCTACAAACTCCTCAATCCTCACAGCTGATTTCTATAAAGATGGATCACTCCTCCAGAAACAGACGACAGGAGAGATGAGCATCCCTACTGTCTCAAAGTCACATGAGGGTTTCTACTCCTGTAAACACGGAGAGAGAGGACAGTCACCCAAGAGCTGGATCTCAGTCACAGGTGACATTTATTCCAATGAGTTATACTGAGAACTTTGCAATAATAAAATATGAATAAATGTGTCTGTCATGTTCTCCAGTCTCAGACGGTTCATCTACTCGTCTGGTGATTTGGGTGGTTGCGAGTGTCGCCTTGTTACTCATCATCTCACTGATCCTGATGTGCAGATACAAAAACAACAAAGGTTTGTTCATAGTATTGTATGATCAGTACTAATGTACACCACCAAATGAAGTCAAACAGAGAAATGTTTTGATAGTGCCACATAGTCACAGTGTTTCCCTTTTGAGTGAAATCAACATACAAATACTTTATTTATAGTTTACTCTGCATATTAAGGGACACAAGAGAGTATTTTAACGTGAAATGAAATGACACACATTAGCTTTAAGAGAAGTTGACATGTCGACTATATCATTGATCTTTGTCTCTATCTACTGTAGATCAGCAGTGTATCAACCAACAGACATCAGTTCAGAATCAGAGGACACGACCTGGAGAATCCCAGACAGAAAACTGTACTCTACAGTCTGGTCAGACTCAATAACACATTATTCAAGTGTTTACCTGTAACACAGCTGTGTGTGTATCTTTAATCCTCAAACACATGTTTGCTGTCCAGCAGGTTGTGATCACATTTATGATAATCTGGATACAAACTATAAGAAGAGCACAGGTTGAGTCTTAAACATTTAGTTACATTTACATAAAAATAAATAATAATAAAATATATTAAAAAAAAAAAAAAAAAAAAAAACAAATATATATATTGTCCATCTTTAAAATGTTCATCTGATGGCTAACTTGGTTTTTTTTGTTTCCTGTGATTCAGGAGCATCAACAGATGAGGTCACATATTCAGACGTCACTATTAAAAACAAGATATCTGTGGATAAAGGTAAAATAAATCCTCTTTACTGCACCTGTTAAGAATTTATATTTATTAATCAAAAACATCAATCATCGCTGTATTTCTGTTGAATAAAATATTAAAACATCTTTTTGTTTTGCTTTTATGTAATGTATTATATATATTCTTTTTTTTTAATTGTATTTATTTAATTATTTTTTCAGATGATAACATGCCCGTGGCAAATAATGTGACATATTCAGAAGTCAGAACAAAAGTGAAGAAATTCAAGAGCAAAGGTGAGAAACTGTTTTTCCTAAAGTCGGATGTTCCTGTATGTTGTAAATTATTTCACTGATTTTCTGTTCTGTTTCAGACGTTGAGACTGCAGGACCCGCCGATTTGACTTACGCCCAGATCAATATACACAACACAAAGAAAGCCAAGGGCAAAGGTCAAAACTCAACAAACTGTATCTAAACACAACAGTCTGAATGTTATAAAATCTTTAATCTCAAACTAAGGGTCTGTTCCACAACTTAGTGATTCACCTCGCTGTCTCCTGCCTACATAGACAGCTGTCTTCTATGTCAGTATCTTTACTGAAATGATTCCTCATAAGAGAGTGATTTGGGACACTCTACACAGGCAGCAGCTCCGCGCATCATTTCAATAGTGCTCCTCACACGCAGCGCACGGGACACTCGACTCACAACTGATCTCAACACAGCTGACGCAAGAGAAACGACACGATCCTCTAATGAGGATAAATACACACAGCACACACACTGTGGGTAAAATAGTCGGTTTTGTGTCATATGAAACTGTTATTTATCGATATTTTATTTATCGATATTATTTATCTGCAGATTTTAAGTATATTTATAATCAAAATTCTTCTCGCTTTGTCCGCCATCTTGAATTTATTTTTCCACCAAGCTCATCACAGTGCATTCTGGGATCACCTACACGGGGAAGAATACATACAATGATACCTTAGAATTTGGCCAAAACTAGATATCTTAAGAAGCAGCATAATTGAAAGAGGTATTAGGGAGGCCAGCAGGGGGTGCTCACCCTGTAGTCTGTGTGGGTCCTAATGCCACAGTATAATGAGGGGAACACTATAGTGTAAAAAGGCTCCATCTTTCGGATGAGATGTTAAACTGAGGTCCTGACTCTCTGTGGTCATTAAAAATCCCAGGGTACTTCTCATAAAGAGTAGGGGTGTAACACTGGTGTCCTGGCCAATTTCCCCCCATTGGCCCTTCTCAATCATGACCTCCTAATAATCCCCATCCATTAATTGGCTCTATAACTCTGTTCTCTCCTCTCCACCAATAGCTGGTGTGTGGTGGGTGTACTGGTGCACTATGGCTGCCGTCACATCATCCAGGTGGATGCTGCACACTAGTGGTGGTTGAGGAGAGTCCCCCTATACTATGTAAAGCACTTTGAGTGCTTAGAAAAACGCTATACAAATGTAAGGAATAATAATAATGATGATAATAATAATAATAATTAACATATTTACCTTTTGGAACAGCCTTTATGTCGGGAGCACGCCTATGATGTCTTAAAATGCTGCCTCTGCAGGATGCTCACTAGGTTTTGGAACAGATCCTACTGTATATCAGTGTTTAACAAGTTGTTTGGCTTGGATTTTAATAAGCCAATATAATAGCTCTAAAGCCATCATTTATAATTATATAATATTGGGGAGCAAAATAACATAATAAAGAGAGTGATTAAGACAGTAAATCAATCAAAGAGGTAAGTCAGAAAAAACTTTAATGTTATAATTTAATATCACATACAGAATGTAAAGATTACAGGTCACATCTGAGCTTAAATAAAATACACAAATCTGTCAATAATAGAAATGTTTAAATTAGTCTCATTTAAATATGCTTAACATCGGCAAAGTATAAAATAATTAAAATGAATGCAAAATAAAATATAGTTGCTTTTAACTGTATTTTTTTAAACATTATTGATGTTTACTACATTTTAAAGTTTTATACTCATCAAGTTTAATGAAATAATTGACATTTATATTACTCAATTCAGATGGGAATTTGTCCTGTAAATCTTAAAGAGTAGATTTATAAATATATAAATATAGATTTATTCATATTGTTTTGAGTGTGTAAGGTTTTGGATCTGCTGTATCATAGATTATGAATTATTATTGATATGTATAATGAGTATGGTGTTATGTTGTTTATGACTCTCTGTTGTTCACTATCAGGGAAAAGCAGTGAGTGTGGAGACACTGTTTACTCTGATCTGAAGCAGAACACAGACAGAGGTGAGAGAAACACACATATAATATCACCATTCAAAAGAGACATCACAATTACAGTTCAAATGATGCACGGTGAATGTGCCAAATACAGATGAAGCTTTTTACTTTCATTATTATTATTCATTTGTGCCTTTTAGGTGACAGTGCTGGAGTCCATGCAACTTATGCTCAAGTTTTTAATCACCAAAAGAAAAAAACCCGGAAGAATTGATCAAGTTCAACTATTTTAAAATACACACATTTACATGTAGAAGAAACACTGAAATCAATCAATGATCAGCTCATTCATTAAAAAAGACACCTGACAAGATAAAACTGGATTTAGATGAGATTTTGAAATGAGATGTTTTTTATCCAGTCTTGACGTCAACATGTAATGAGAGAATGATGTTAAATGCCTTTACATGCAAAAGTTCTGATCATTTTTCTTGTATTTTGTGTCGGGAAGTTTGTACACAAACCTTCTGCTTTTTATAATGCGCTTATTTTAAATGTGTGTTTAATAGTGGAACATTTATTGTAGTTGGGAACACACTTTCTTGTTTAAGCTCAGAATTTGCACTCTTTCATGTCAATTGTAAACTAACTCTTACATTATAAACCTGTGTATGTGTGTTTCTATGTTTCTATAATGTCAGTGTAACTATATTCATGTTTAAATTAATTGCAATTTTCTGTCTGTGTTCTGCAGTGTCTCAAAGTTTCAAGAATCACTTTAACTGCAATATCAGTTATATTTTCATCAGTTAAACACTTCCTGTCTGTACTGAAGATGTGCCAGTATTTATGAGGAGGATTTTGCCAAGAGAATAAGACTTTTATTTAAGGTTTATTTTTCATATGATTTTGGATCAGTTGATTGTTTTTGTTTGAACAGTTTCTCAGATTTTCTGTCATTTTGATGTCAAATAAAAACATAAACAAAGCTGAAGTTCTTCTCATGAGCATTTATCACACTTAAAATAGTTCACCACGGGACCATTTTTAACCCTGGGTTAACATAATCTGGGGCTATATTGTTTTATATGCATACTCATACTTTACACAGGATTTGTAAATGACACTTTTTGCTATTGCACATTATCTAGAATTAAAAACAGTGATAACCCCCTTTAAGAATTACAGGTGTGAAATCTTGCAGAACCCAGATTAAAAGTAGCCAGAACAGGTAAGATTACTTCAGGTAAATGTTAGTATGTTTTGGGCGGGGAGTCGATTCCAAAACTAATTAATTCTGTGATTCTGAGGTGTTGGGAATCGAGACAAATGCAAAGTTTTGAGTCATTAATGCTCATAAATATTTCTAGTAAGAAACATGATTGCATTTTGTTTTTTTAATACACGTTTTGTCCTTATGACAATGGAGCCGTTTGCTCTCACAACATCACAAGAGTCAATCTAATTGATTCTAAATTATTCTGATTTACTCAATTCTTCATTCAGGTTGGAAACTGCATTAAAGGAATATTCTGGATTCAACACAAGTTAAGATCAATCGACAGCATTTGTAGCATAATTTTGATAACCACAAACATTTATTCTTTTGAAAAATCGAAGTTACAGTGAGACATTTACAATGGAAGTGAATGGGGCCAAATTTTTAACATTAAAATACTTTTTGTTTTTCAAAAGTATAGTTACAAGACATAAACAATATGCGTGTAAACATGATATTAGTGTGATAAAATCACTTACCTTATTTGTGTAAAGTTATAGCCAATTTTACATGACAATGTAATGTCAACAAGCCCTATAAAACCCTAAAATGACTGTAAAAATGACCATTTAAATAACTTTACAGCTCAAATAATACACAAGTTTTAACAGAAGAATTAATGTAAGTGCTTTTATGAAATTATAAGCTTCACATTTCAACCCCTTTAAAATGCATCCATTATTTAAGATGTACATTAGTTTACATCGTCATGGCTATAAAATGTAAAATTGGCTATAACTTTACACAGAAAAGGTTAGTAAATGATTTTATCACACTAAAATCATGTTTACACAGATATTGTTTATGTCGTATCAGCCTGATCTCATCAATATACGTAGCTATTTGTACGTTAATATTTGTAACGTTTAAACGCACATGTTTTTGCATTTAAATAGACGCTAAAACGTACAATATGGATGTTTGAAAGCATCTGAAATGTAAACATTTTTACGTATTTAAAGCTTTAGAAGCGTAAAATATTGACAAATCCATTACAACTATATTTTAATATGCGAATCGGTTATAAATATATTTGTACATTTGTATTGTTTTATAGATATTTTAGATCCCTTAACCCTACCCCAACCTCTAAACATAACCACAATTCAACAATATAAAAACATGTAACAAGTAGATTAATATTCAGTACCAATAATTTTAGTTAAAATATATTCATTTATAACCATAACCATTTATTAATCATATGTAGCAGGGTAGGTTATGACCTACCTTATTAACCTTGTTTGACATCAGTCCCTGTCGACCAATCATGTGGGGGTTGCTGCGCTATTTAAGGACCCTTAATTTGACTAGAAAATATTTTCCAAAATACTATTACTGTAAAACATGGAAAGCTAATAATATTCTTCAAGCTTCTTTTCATTATTTTCACTCGATATTATGAGAATTTGCCTGCAAAATCCGTTGCAATGTAAGTTACCCGGGAAGAAGTCCTCTGTCTCAGCGGCAACTAAGGGAGAAAGTGCTATATAAATATATATATATATATATACTGTATATAATAGCTTGGTGTGTGAACTGCATGTCCAATATAAACCTTCTTTTTGTAATAGCTTTTTTGTTGAAGACATAGAGACACGAAACCATCATCATTCAATAGAGTAGGATAGTCCGTAACTTTCACAACCATTCGTTTTACCCCTAGTGGTTGAATGGGGAACTGCACGTCCAAAATCACCTTTCTTTTTGTAATATATCCTGTGACATCACTGTAATTCACACAAGGTTGTTATCATGTCATAGCTGTTACCACACAGCTGCATACAATTACCGAAGAACAGTAATGCCTGTCTAGGTAACAAGTAATAACATAGCAACCAAGCATTATTCATTGGACTACACTGAATCTTCATTGGTAAGAAGAAAGCCTTTATTATTGTCACACATTATACATTTGCATATATACAGTGAAATTATTTTTTTCATATATCCCAACTAGCAGGGGTCAGAGTGCTGGGTCAGCCATGATATGGTGCCCCTGGAGCAGATAGGGTCAAGGGCCTTGCACAAGGGCCTTGCACAACCCCTGACCTTCTGGTCAGTAACCCAGAGCCTTAACCACTGAGCCACCACTGCCCCAAAAAGACATGTAATAGACAACTACTGAACACAAAGTTATTGTTATAAATGTGTCCAGTAACAACCATCTCTGCAATTCTTGAATGTATAGTTTCAGTAGCAACAGCTCCTGTAGCATTTTCATTAAAGTGTTGCAGCATGGCTTAAATGGTAATGACAATTTCCCACAATTACTTATACACATGATGTATTGTGTAGAACCTTCTTTCTGATGCTAATCGGTGTGACCATAAATAAACTTTAGTAATGTAGTTATTCAACATACAATATGCAACTGCCCGTAGCATACTTCAGATCACCAACAAACTTTGTCGTCCGGTACAGATGCTAGTGTGTCAGGGGACATGCTGTATCCCAAAAGATTAGGAAGCTAGCAACATGTCATTCAAACAAGACCGTGCCAAAGTACATGTACTATGTGCCAATTTCTGGTTAAACATATTTGTGGAAAACAAACTTTAAACAGGATTTGCAGTGCAGTAAGCTGTCAAGATGGAAACAGGCATGTAGTAAATATCTGTGTGTATTATACGTAACTGTTGTCCAGCTATGAATTAAAAACAATATTGTATAGACAGTACTGTGTATGAAAGACCCATACAGTAATGAGTGAAACATTACTATTACATATAGTTGTGTATATTTAACTCCCTACTAAGTACCTACAGGTTTAGGTCAAGTGTTGCCCTGCTGACTACTTGATGCAGTCAACCTCCTGTTACAAATAACATCATAACAAATGTTTTATAGTCAACTTTTATTAAGTTAAACAAAAGCACATATTTCTTCATCTGCCACAACTTGTATATGATTATATGTAGAAGTGCATATTGTAATGTCATTAATGTAGTATGAACAAATGTAGTAACGTTCATCTGTGCATTTAATATGTTTGTTATAATAAAGTGTACAAAGTTTAATTGTCACAATTTCCCCCCACCAGATTCAGTGCAGTAACTGCGAACGGTGGTACCACTCCTTCTGTGTCAACATGACGAAACAAGACATCATCATATTTAAGAGAATAAAGTGGTTGTGTGTGTGTGTGTGTGTGTGTGTGTGTGTGTGATCTGTGGGTAAAAACTTCAGTACATTTAAAGATTGTATAGGCATATAGAAATAAAGTGTTCTTTTCTGTATAAGATTCTATACATTTAGCAATTAATGTGAAATGCAGGCAACACACAAGCTGTCATTTATGGTTTAGCCATGCAAGACAATCACACAATCTGAAACAGATAATTAACCCTTATGTGGTCTTCAAATTTAGATTAGTCACCCAATGTTTGAAGGACACACAATATTATTGGGTTTTTAAACCCTTGAGTGGTGTTCATTTTTATGTTATTCACGCAATGTGTGTGGGTCTGGAGCCACAACATTTGTGTTTTTAACCCAAAGTATGCATGTAAATGAGTTTGGTCCATCTCCTTCCATCTCTCTCCAAAAACACGACTTCTCTCAAACTTAGTGCTGTCCAGAAGATTTTCTGTATGGTGTGTGGGATGAAAACATCAAAAGAAGACTTTATGTCCTGCACATGAGCAACCACCATCCGCGTCGGCCCTGGTTGCATCCTTATAACATTGTCAGCCATGCGGGGTGGCTCATTCCTTGGGCTAGAAGACCATTCAATTTCACCAATCTTTGACATCCATATTTCTGCTCCTGCAGGCTGCTGATGAGCTTGATGTAGACAGGCTGGTCCTGGCTGCTGACTGAGGGTCAATCTCATCCTCTTCTTCCTACTCCCTGTCGGACTCGGAATGGACAGGGACATGACACTGGTTTCGTGCCTCCATGTTTTTCAACAAAAAAGCTATTACAAAAAGGAAGGTTTATATTGGACATACAGTTCACACACCAAGTTTTATATATATATATATATAAAAAGAATTGAACTTTCTCCAAACTTTCTCCAAGGTCCCTTACTTGCCGCTGCGACAGAAGGACCTCTTCCTGAGGTAACTCACATTGCGACGGCTTTTGCAGGCAAATGCTCATAATATTGAGTGATGAAAACAAGCTTGAAGAATATTATTAGCTTTCCATGTTTTACAGTAATAGTATTTTGGAAGATATTTTCTAAGTCGTTTAAGAGTTATCGCCGTTTATCGCTGAATGTGTCTGGAATATTAAAAACAAAACTAACTTAACCTCGCTATCACATGTGACGGCGCTGTCGTTTTGCTGGCTGTTTTGTTTCACCGTATCAAAGCGCTTTTCCAGGAGCTAACAGACCCCCGGGGCAGGAAGGCTGGTTGCCTTCTTCCGGTGGTGGGGTGTGTCCCTCACTGAGTGTCGCTTGTGACGTTACAACAACTTTCTCACGGGGTGTGGTGCATGAGTGTGGACATGTGGAATGATGTGGTTTCATAACTAGCAGCTATCCTACCCCACTTCTGGCAAGCCTGGCCCTGGAAAAACGCTTATTCTTAGGTTTATTTTTTATTTGGATTTTGCAAATAACCCAACAAGTATGGAACTGGTTTTATCTGGTTAACCAACCAACCTGGGTCATTCATAAATGATTAGTTCATTTTGACTAAGAAGAACGAATAGTCTCAGAGAGTTATTCGTTCATTTTGTGTTTTCATGTGCATTGCGCAACCTCTGTTTGTTAAGTGAAAACCGCATAGGCGCTGTACAGGAAACAGAAATTATTAGTTCACTTCTCGAATCATCTGGTCTGAGTTGTTCGTTCTTTTCAGCCATATGTGCATAGCATATACAGCTGTCACGTGACGATGCCAGAGGTGAACAAATCTTTCTGTTTCTCATAATTTGTCCTTGGCTGCATTATCATTTTTTCCTTATTGGGACTATAATCAAAGTTTGCGCAAGTAGACGGGTTTGGGGGGGATTTGGCTATTGAAAATGTAACATTTTAATTTAATTCTGCTCAAATGAACGAAATGACTTGAATAAAGATTCGTTCATTTTGCTGAAAAGATTCAAGTCAGTAAAATGATCCGATCCTCCCATCACTATTGCTTACTGTGACCATGTTTCCATAATAAAGAAATGATTTCTGTATTGATACCCACGTCTCACTCTGTCTCTCTATTTCTCAGCCTCAAGTTGGTAAAAGCTTGTCTGTGTAATTCATGTTTAAACAATGGAGAGGGAGTTTTTGTTTTTTGTTTTTCTGTGAATGCAATTAAATACGCTCTGTACAGAAAAAAAAAAAAATTCTGTGTTATCTTGTGTTGCAGGTTAAGGCACAATGAAAGGCATTATCCCAAGAGCAAAACTCAAGGAACTGATATCTGTGGAAGGTATCAACTTAACCGAAGACAAGTGTGTTGAAGTCTGTTCTGTTCACCCTGATGTTCTTAACTTCTTGCCTGGTGGGCTGTCAGTCACTAAAGGCCCAGCATTTGGCTTTTGGGAGAACATTAAAACTATAACTAATGACAGCAATACACCAGTGACATGGCAAAAGAAAATTAATAAAAATGTTGGATACAGTAAGATGATGTCCCAGATCACGCTTAACTGGAAGATAGCCATGTCAGGCTCGACTGAATCTGGGGACCTCTTAGGGTTAATTCTGAAGTTGCAGTTCTCCCTTTCTGAAGAATATGGAGGTTCATTTGTTAGCACTGAAAACGAAAGCTGGAGTGTAGCGGCTGAAGTTGAAGAGCAACTAACATTTGAGCTGAAGCCAAATGAACGTTTATATATCTGGCAGTACAAACTGGGTCTTGGTCAATAACCAGTGTTGTTCTGCTGTGATTTAAAGATTGTCGATGAGCCTAACCCACCAACTGAATCCCACTGCCACCTGCAAATTTGGGAAAATATATCAGGTCTGTTTAACTCTAAGGTTAACCATGTGCTTCAGTTAAACACTGCCGATAAATCTTTCACATGGTGGCCATGCAGAGTGGATAGAAAAAATAAATAAAATAATAAGTATACATAAATTAACACTCCATGGTTAATTCCAGTAATACATTTGTAAAAGTGGGGCTTTTGAAAAAAGATTTCAAGAAAAAAGGGTACTTAGTATATTAGTGTGGGCAGTCATCCTTATAGATCTGTAATCAGTGTCTACTAATGTGTTTGATGCATAAGTGATAAAAAAGCACATTCTGTATTAATTGAGCATTTCATTGTTTTCTTAACTTGCTTTCTGTTTAAAACTCAGATTTTTAGGTTTCACCTGTATCCAGTATAATCTAATAACCTACAGTTAATTTTCTGCATTATATTATTTTATTTTTATTTGTATAGCACTTTTCGCAACATTCATTGTTTCAAAGCAGCTTTACAGAAAATAATGATGTATTTAATTCTGTTAATCACATTCGTCATCATATATTCTGTATGTATTTGTCCTTAAATTTCTCTCTTACTACATATCACTCTGTATTTGATTTATAGCATATACCTTTTGGATTTTGCTTTTTAAATATGTTAAATAAAGTTGGACACTTCATTTTAAGTCTCAATGTTTTCATTAACATTCTGTTTCTTTACTGAAACATTCTCAGTGTGAATGAGTGAACAAAAGTACACTTAAGTGTACTTCTGAAAAGTGTACTTATTATGAAAATAATATAATTTCAAAGAACATACTTAAGTGTGTACTGAATGTAATGTTTCTGGATGTGTTATTGCCACTACATTGAGTTTCAGTGACATTTACATAAATTAGGGATTAAATGTATATAATGTAACAAGTTCAACTTTTGAGTGTTTTTATTTTTTACCCAATCGACCCTTCGTTAAGCTCCGACCCCCTTGATAACCATCGGTCATTCTGTCAAGCTCTGTAGATCTTCCCATTGGAATGAATGTGAGATTGCCGTGAACGACAGTTTTTGGCAAAATATTCTCATAAATGGAATGGATAATAATATTACATGGGCTAGAATTGAGAGTTACATTGTAATATATATATATTTGACTTTTTTTGTCAAATAAATAGTTAAATTACACAGTAAGTTAATTGAAAACTGTGCAGACTGTGTAATGTTCGTCACTGTCACATAAAAGAAACATTTGAAGTCATTTGAAAGTGATTACAAATCTCATAACATTTGTGTAAGTGAAAAGAACTGCTTATAATGTCTCATAACACACTCACTTTGATGCTGTGAACTCTTCATTTACTATCACCTTTACTAAGATCTGAATCAATATGTAAATTAATTTAGTTGTTTGATTTAATTTACCTTGGATGAAATGTAAGTGTCCTCGCTGATGTTATACATGCTCATTTGGGAAAGAGGAATGACACACTTTAATCCATAGTATGTTCTTCTCAATATTTATTTAAATATCTTTTTTTTTTTCTGACACTACCATCTGCATGTTACAGCATTAATCCAGATTTGTCAGACCAGGCGATGTTTTTCCAATCGTCTACTGTCCAGTTTTGGTGAGTCTGTGCCCACTGCAGCCTCAGTTTCCTGTTTAAAGCTGGCAGTAGTGGCACCTGGAGGGGTTTTCTGCTGCTGTAGCCCATCTGCCTCGATGTTCAGTGTGTTGTATTTTCAGATATGATTTTCTGCATAGAACTGTCTTGGTCCTTCAAGGTAGCCTGGAGAGGTAAGTTATCCAAGCCTCATCAGCTACTTACTGGGGTACCTCAGGGATCAGTGCTTGGGCCACTTCTCCTCTCTATATACACAACATCACTGGGACCCATCATTCAGGCACATGGTTTCTCTTACCACTGCTACGCTGATGACACGCAACTCTACTTGTCTTTCCAGCCCAACGACACCACAGTGACTGCTTGAATTTCTGCCTGCCTGGCAGACATCTCAGCCTGGATGAAGGAGCACCACCTGCAACTCAACCCAGCCAAAACTGAACTCATTGTCTTTCCAGCCAACCCTGCTGTTGTACACAATATCACCGTGCAGCTGGGTGCAACTACAGTAACGCCTTCCAAATCGGTCAGAAATCTAGGGGTAACAATCGACAACAGACTAAATTTCACAGACAACATCTCAAAGACTGCAAGACCATGTAGATTTACACTCTACAATATCAGGAAGATAAGACCCTTCCTCTCTGAACATGCCACACAACTGCTTGTCCAGTCACTTGTCATAACTAGACTGGACTACTGTAACGCTCTCATTGCAGGCCTCCCTGCATGTGCAATTAGACCCCTGAAAATGATCCAGAATGCAGCAGCACGTCTGGTCTTTAATGAACCAAAGAGAGTGCATGTTACACCACTCCTTGTCTCTCTCCACTGGCTGCCGGTTGATGCACGTATCAAATTCAAGGCTCTGATGCTGGCATACAGAACAGTCACTGGGTCTGCTCCAGCATACCTAAAATCATTTATGCAGAGTTACGCGCCCACTAGAAGCCTGCGGTCGGCTAAGGAGCATCGCCTTGTTGTGCCAACACAAAGAGGCACCAAAACACTTTCCCGGACTTTCAGCTTCATCATACCACGTTGGTGGAACGACCTTCCCAACTCCATCCGTGAAGCTGACTCACTCTCTATCTTCAAAAAATGAATAAAAACACATCTTTTCCATGAGCACTTAACCTGTCATTAAAAAAAAAAAAAAAAAAATAACTTTATTCTGTTTTGAATACTATTATGATGCTAGTGAAACTTTGTAATACAGCACTTTTCATACCACTGTCTCCTTAAGATGATTCACTTATGTTTTCCTCTTTTGTAAGTTGCTTTGGATAAAAGTGTCTGCCAAATGAATAAATGTAAATGTAAATGTAAACTGTTGTAATGTGTGTTTATTTGGGTTACTGCCTTCCTTGCAGCTTGGACCAGTCTGGTCATTCTCCATTGACCTCTCTCATCAACAAGGCATTTCCGTCCACAGAACAGCCCCTCACTGGATGTTTTTTGTTTTTAGTACCATTCAGAGTAAATTCTAGAGACTGTTGTGTGTGAAAATCCCAGGAGATCAGCAGTTACAGAAATACTCAAATCAGCCCGTCTGGCACCAACTATCATGCCACAGTCTAAAACACTGAGATCACATTTTTGATTTTATACATTACACTGCTGTCTCACGATTGGATGATTAGATATTTGCATGAATAAATAGGTATACAGAGGTGTTCTTAATGAAGTGATCATGAGTGTAAAAATAGTTGATTTATATGATTTATTTTTTGATGATTATCCATCATTGGTGGTGGACTTTTGAAATCATACTTGTAGAAGAACATTTAAAATAATGTTCTGGATTCAAAAAAACTCTAACAACAGCACTGGGGCAAAATGCTGTTTTTATTTTATCTTATTTAATCATTGTGAAACAGAGGGGGGTTTAGATTTAGGCACTAATTCGGATGAATTCGAAACGCTGCAGACAGTCGGTCAGAACTGTGTGTGATGACACTTATTTGAAGAGAATCAACAGGCAGTTTCCAAGTTCTTTCAATGAGTTTACTGAATATCACTTTGTTGGGCATGCATGTGTGGTTCTGAAACTAATTAACACATTAAATAAACTTAGTAACACATTCTTATTTCACAACATAAATACCCAATTGAATATATGACAATACCTTTTATGTCTACATTGACTACCAGAACAAAAGGTATTAATAAAGCAGTTAAATGACACTGTTGGGTGGTTATTCTTTCATAAGCCCACAAGGTGAAGCCACTAAACCATGAATAGCGAACACCAGTAGATGTGAACATAATGCAACTAACTGACCATTGCTAAATTACACAATCTTCAACACAACACCTTGGATTGCATGTAATCAATAATAAATAATAGTGTGCAATACAGATTCAAAGGTACAGTGAAGCACAGTCTTCAGACACTCATAAGCATTCTAGATCGAATATTAATGAAGGTAGAATGTCGCTAGTTTAATATTATGATGCTGCAGACCAAACAACTGATCTTAATTAAGAACAGAAAGTCCACTTGCACTTACTTTACATGCACGCACACCATATCCCAAAGGTAAACTCAAAAGTACTGCCAAAAGAACAGTTATTAAACTAACTAAACAAGAGTGAATTTAGCGAACTGTTCACTCGCACTTGTTATGTTGCATCTGCTCAACGCTCACATTCTGTTTTCACTTCAGGCAGGTGAGGCTGCCGTAACATCAAGCAATCTGATTGGTCAGAATTATACATCACATCTGAGAATACTTGGGCCTTTTGGACACATTGCTAATGACTATTTAAGGAATTACCTCTTCAACTGAGAGTTTGTTTACTGGTTCTTCTTCAGGAAAACATTCCCATCTGTTTGGTTTGTCCCATGAAAGTTTGGCATATTCTGACACACCCATCTGCTTCATGATCTGCTCCATCTGAAGATAAAAAGACTTTGACACTGTATTACTGCACACTAAAGGCCACAAATAAGGACATGGCGTGTTTGGCCAGTTCACCGGGCAGCAGCAGACGCATGGCAGTCTGGATCTCTCTCGATGTGATGGTGGAGCGCTTGTTGTAGTGAGCGAGACGAGACGCTTCACCGCCGATGCGCTCGAAGATGTCGACGAAAGAGTTCATGATTCCCATCGCCTTGGAGGAGATGAACCTGCTTCAGGACTTTATACACGTAGATAGCGTAACTCTCCTTCCTGGACCACTTGCGCTTCTTTCCTCCTTTACTGGCGATTTTAGTGACGGTCTTCTTGGATCCTTTCTTCAGTGCGGACTTCGCTGGTTCTAGCATGATGCTGTAAAGTGTGAAACTCACAAAACGATGAGATTCATCTGACGTGCTTAAGTTTTTATCCCCTCCTCTATGCTAATTTAAAAAGGAGACGATGCACCCTCTGATTGCGTGTCTTCATGGATACAACAGAGCAGAAGACAATGAAATGTTTTATCCAACAAACTTACCAATGGACACTAAATAGGGACATAAAAAGATAATTGCAAATTAAATGGCAAAAGTTAACTTGATGAATCCACTAAACATACAAGAGCAAAGCCAAATAACTTCTGATATTACCTATAATAAAGACAGACTGGAAATAATCTGTCGGTGGGATTGAAGTGACTCTTAAAAAAGCCTTTGGGGTTGATGTGGGTGACGTCACTGTGGATTTAAGCACATTCTCCGTGAATCCGGCATGCCAGCTGAATGTCTTTGGGCATGATGGTGACCCTCTTGGCACGGACAGCACACAAGTTGGTGTTCTTGAACAGACCGACCAAATAATCCTCGCTGGACTCCTGCAGGGCCATGACAGCTGAACTCTGGAAGCGCAGATCCGTCTTGAAATCCTGAGCGATTTCTCACACCAGACGCTGGAAAGGCAGTTTGCGAAACGCAGCTCAGTTGACTTCTGATAACAGCGGATCTCTCTCAGAGCCACGGTACCAGGCCTGTAACGATGAGGTTTCTTGACTCCACCGGTGGCTGGAGCGCTCTTACGGGCAGCTTTAGTAGCGAGCTGCTTCCTCGGGGCTTTTCCACCGGTGGATTTACGAGCGGTCTGTTTGGCATGAGCGGTCTTCTTGCCATGACATCAAAAATCTCTTCTCTGTTCTTCACAAGAAATGCAGATGACCGTTACACCGCTGCTTTTTAAAGGCTAGTTTGAGCACGCGCTCAGTGTGGGGAGGGTGAAGAGGCTTGTGAGGCTTGTGATTGGCTAATATGGATGTCTACGCATCACAGTTGACCAATGATACTGATCGTCTTTTCAAACAAGTGGCGGCAGTTTCCAGCTCAAGATCTTTTGTTCAGTTCATCTCTGTGCGCATGACACAAATGCTGCACATATATTTCAATAAATGTCATACTCATGTAGTTTCATTTATTTGTTTTGAATAATTAATAGTCTTATGATTAGTAATAACAAATACATAAATAATAGTTAATGTGATCGGTTGTTATTAATAGGCTAGTAATGATCCAAAGAAGTATTATAATGGTGAATAAACTATTTTATTTTTTGTGATTGTGCAGTTTAGATAAAAAAAAATAAAGCAATCCCATTACTGTCTCAATCAGCCATAGCCTAAAGAAACATTCACTTTAATCACAATTTGCGTTGATATTCTTTAATCACTGTTTATCCTAAAACCACTGAATTTGTATGTTAATCTATATTGTTTGCTACACGTAATTAGAGGAACAGCTATTAAAGGAGTATTGTCTGTAATTTATGTTTCAGCATACACAATTGTAATATTATAACTGTTTGCCTAAACATGTATTTTACAGCCGACACTATCCTATTTTATAGATACAAGTGAAAGTGAAGCATTTGATTTCTCACGAGTTTACATTACTATGTAGTTTTTCACTGCATTTTTGTATTTTAAATACCCGCTTATGAAAATATTGATTTAATATTTCAATGGAAGAACATGACTCTTATAGTTCAAGTGTGTGACTCTTAAAAGAGCCTTTGGGTTTATATGAATCAGAATTTAGTCTATTTACTTCTTGGCGGGTTTCTTAATCTTCTTGGGCAGCAGCACAGCCTGGATGTTGGGCAGCACACCACCCTGAGTGATGGTCACTCCACCCAAGAATTAGTTCAACTCCTCGTCATTCTGCACTGCCAGCTGCAGGTGACGGGGAATGATACGAGTCTTCTTGTTGTCCCGAGCGGCGTTTCCAGCCAACTTCAGGATCTCAGCGGTGAGATACTCGAGCACAGCGGCCAGATAAACAGGAGCACCGGCACCAAGGCACTCTGTGTATTTTCCTTTGCAGAGCAGCCTGTGCACACAACCAAAGGGAAACTGCAGTCCTGCCCTGGATAAACGAGTTTTAGCCTTCACTCTTGTTTTACCGCTGGTTTTACCTCTGCTGCTCATTTTTGAGTTCACACATGCAATGCAACGTCATCATAAGAAACAATACATCGACACATACCGTTCACATTATCTAAACGAGCCCGTCTGTCACCTATTGGTTAAAGTCTGCAAAACGTTCTAACTAATCACTGCACTTCCCTCCAAACGAGCCAGGTCTGAAAATGCCCTAAGTCTTATTCACTCTTATTGTTGGAATTTGGCTTTTTTTTTTTTTTTTTTTTAAAGGAAATGTGAGCGTTATGGACCTGAGGAGAGGTGTTAGGTCCTGGCTCGGGACTTCCTGGACCACGCCCTCATTGATGAGTCTCACCTCTGTTTGGGGGGGGGGGGGGCACTGTCACGGTTCTGTAAAACCACAGGTTTGTTCTGTTTGTTTTGTCATTTTCTCTCCCTCGTGTTTCTCAGGCCCACTCGACTGGCATCAACGCCGTTTCCATGGGAACGTTCATTGTTCTCAGTGTGACACCAATCATGCCACTGATTAGCATGTTGAGCAACACCTGTTCCAGCCTGATTTCACTCCATACTTATGCGCTCATGTTTCTCTGTTTCTTCGCCAGATGATTATACATGGTTGAGTACTAACCTCGGTCTCTTTTTTTAGCTGGTCCTGTCTTGTCACTCTGTTGGTTGCCCGCAGTGTTTGCGTTGTGGTTTGCCTTACAGTCTTCACTGAGTTTCAGCCTGGCAATCCATGGCAGTCTATGTCCGCGTGCCTGGGATCTACACTTCTGCTGTTACTCGCATTGTCCGCTGGACATCACTCAATTTACCTAACTTCCACAGAGGATTCTTCCAAGCTTCTCCTGACTTTCACGACGCACACACTCCACTGATAAACACACTACTCACTACTCTCTGCGCCGTGGCGCATGATTGACTTTCTACATATTATTGTGAATAAATATTTTGGAACTGTTTCCCCTGCTCCTGGGTCATTCTGTCCAACATCTACACGTTACACATTTCAACTAAACGGAAAGTACACATTTGTCACTTTTAGTCATTTCTCACTCATTGAGTTTGGCACTTTTTTTTTAAAGGCATGTAAAAATGTGAAGTCCATCACTCAACCTTCAGAAAGTTTCTTGAGCATTTCGTTGCTGCACATATTTTCACTGGATCTGTTGCCATGTTAATTAAAATGTCTAAAAAACAAAGCTCTGAGCGTTTTGAAATATTGATGTACAGTTACAGTTCTCTACAGTGTTATTATTTGCCTAGGTAGACATTAAAAAACATTTGACAAAGTGATTTAAATTTAAATGCAATACCTGTATGTGTCACGGATCCACCGGACTCCCTCTCTCACGCCACACTCTGCTCCCTCTCCCTCACTCCGTCAGTCACCCGCTCTCACTCGCCTGAGTTTTAATCATGCACCCCTGCAGCTCATCATCACCCTGTTTGGACTTGCACTTAAACCTCACACTCACACTCAGTCAACGTCTGGCCTTGTTGTATGTTCCTAGGACTCACATTTCGCTCTGCTTCAGAGGGAAATAACTTACCTGTGTGTGACTTACATGTTTATCAACGATCTGCCCTGGATGTGCAAGATAAGTGATTTTGAGAACCCTGAGTTTGCAGTATACCTACTTACCTGTGTATCAACAATCTGCTCTGGATGTGCAAGATAAGTGATTTTGAGAACCCTGAGTTTAGAGTATACCTACTTACCTGTGTGTAACTTACCTGTGTATCAACGATCTGCTCTGGATGTGCAAGATAAGTGATTTTGAGAACCCTCAATGTGCATTATGCCTTTAAATACTAACCTTTTCCTCAGTTTATGGATGTTGAGAGTCTGAAACCCGGTTGAAGTTTGTTTCCTGTTTTTGCAAGGATTGGACTAGAAATACAGATCTGTGGATCCTAGTGGCGATCAGTTGATCGCCTTCTGCCAATGGGAGATGCCGCCATTATGGGTGAAGATCTGCTTGCGGAGCTTGTTCGTCAACCAAGAGCACGGAGCCAACGGGGGCGTTCATGGAACTGTTTAGGCAGGATCTTCCTCTCTGGGAATACTCAGTTAAGTTTTACCAACTCGCTGCTAAAATCACTATATCAAACTCATACAGAAGAGCCATCTTTGGAATGGGACTAAACTTTCACAGACCTACAGCTCTTCCGGAGGTGGAGAATCTTTCCTTTTCGGATTATGTCCGAGCCATGCTGGACATATATTACCCCTCGCCATTTTTGACACACGGGACAGAGAAGGTCACTCCCATCACCCCCAAGGTAACTCCTCTCCCAGCCTTCTCCCCATACACTTTGGGCTATGGCGGGAACCCTGTGCCACCACCGCCGCCTGCTTCGAAGACCACAGAGTTTACCCCGTTATTGTTTGCACTCACTTCTGAAAGTGAATGATTCCCCCACTGATGTCGGTATGTAGAGCCATGAAGACCATTCCTCACAGATTATCAATGCCCATGCCTGTCGCCTCAACCGTCCCAGAGCCAATGCCAGTAGCCTCGATCGTCCCAGAGCCAATGTCTGTAGTCTCAACCATCCCCATAACAACGCTCCCAGCTGTCCGGAAGAAGAAGAGGAGAAGGGCTCCTACTCCTCAGTCGCTGCCAGTGCTCACGACCACGGAGGTCGTTCCCCAGTCATTGGCAGTGCTCACAACCATGGAGGTCGTTCCCCAGTCGCTGGTGGTGCTCACGACCACGAAGGTCATTCCCCAGTCGCTGCCAGTGCTCACGACCACGGAGGTCGTTCCCCAGTCGCTGCCAGTGCTCACGACCATGGAGGTCGTTCCCCAGTTGCTGCCGGTGCTCATGACCACGGAGGTCAGTTCCCAATCACTAACGGCTCCTTGCGCTGAGCCTCCCTCGGCTCTGCCTGCCTTTGTCGAGCCTCCCTCAGCTCCGCCCTCAGAGTCTTCCATGTGCAAGATAAGTGATTTTGAGAAACCTGAGTTTGCAGTATACCTACTTACCTGTGTGTAACTTACCTGTGTATCAATGATCTGCTCTGGATGTGCAAGATAAGTGATTTTGAGAACCCTCAATGTGCATTATGCCTTTAAATACTGACCTGCTCCTCAGTTTATGGATGTTGAGAGTCTGAAACCCGGTTGAAGTTTGTTTCCTGTTTTTGCAAGGATTGGACTAGAAATACAGATCTGTGGATCCTAGTGGCGATCAGTTGATCGCCTTCTGCCTATGTTCTCTGGTTTTACAAAAGGCTGTGTTAATAAGACTTTACTAGCCTGAATACTCACCTCATGCTACTTACCTGTTTCCTCTGTGTTCTGTTCCATAAACTCCCACACCTGGGTTCATCTCCAGTTCCTGTGTTGGTGTGTCATTACAGTATGTGGTATAAAACATGGAGAGCTTTTCATTTTCTAGTAATTGCATGCATTTTTGCCATGTTGTTGTTTTATCATTATCACTATCTTCTCTTCACATGTGTCTTTAAACATTCTCACTCTGTTTTCACAGCTTTTGTGTTTGTTTCCAGGAACACAGAACTAGCAGTTTCACACTGTCTTGACAGGTCAGACTTTCAGCAGCATCTTTAACTCCCTTTAACACCCTGATAATGAGAGATTTTAAGAGACTGTTATGGTTCAGCTATCCTTTAGAGGAGAAATGAACACATTTTAAATCTTGTGAATCATGGACAGTCTGAATTTAATTCACTGCAGAGTCACTTGTGTGTCTGATTCAGTCGACATGATTTGCATGTGTGTGTTTAGATGTTCATGTTAAAGTCTTTGCTCAAATTAAAGATGAACACAGCTTCAACAGCTTGAATGCATTAAGTTAAATATCTTATTATTTTATTTTTTTTGTTCTGCATGCATTGGTCTGTAGACAGTTGTCTTTCTCTCCCCGCCTTTTCTTTCTGTCTCTGAAGTGTGAAATTATGTTTGAACACAGGAAGTGTTTGGTTTAGACACAGCACTGTGAAAACGGTTCATTAATGTGACAGTATGGAGTCCAGTGTGCTGCTTCTTCTACTCTGTGAGTATATTATTATATTTTATATTATCGTGTGTGTGTGTGTGTGTGTGTTATTGTGATGATGAGAGTGAAGACTGCAGTTATTACTGTGTGTTACAGAACAAATGCATCTGTCTGTGTTCATGTGAAAGATGATGGACTTGTGTACATGTTGTAACTTTGATGTCTTTCATCTCTTCATATTTTATATACTTGTATCTTATTTTATTGTAATAATCTTTGGATTGTGTGTTGAATCAGACATATTTCTGTTTTCGTGAGTTGGTGTTGTATGCGCTGTATCTTTAAATAGACTCTCTCCATCTTGAGCTCTCAGATCACTCTCAATTCCTCTATTAATCTACGGTCTGTCTGCTGTTCTTATTGAACATGTTTGAGTAATGTGCAGGAGGCCCTATTGTTGTAATATTGTCTTCATTATCTGACTGAGAGACTATAAGCAGAAACTTTGCAAAAAGTTGTGAAATTTGACTTAAATAAGTCATATAATTATTAAAGTGATTTTCAGACCTTGCTGGTCAAAAGTTATGTTATAAAATATTTATTAATACTTCAAACTATTTTCCTGTAATGTGCCAATAAAGGGGTCAGGAGGACCAGGGCCTCTGTCTAATGACTGTCTTCTGCTAGCTCTCCTATGTGTATTCCAGCATTATTCCAGCTTTTGAGTTCAACAAGAAGAGAAAGCCAGTGCAATGAAAGAGTAAAGCCCAAAAGACAACACCTAGCCAATGCACAAATCATGATCTTCAATTTACGAACATAGTTAAAATTACATTAAATGCGAGTGGTCTAACTGAAATGGAATACTGTGGTGCACAATTGAATCACATATTATTGTTGTTTTTGTTGTTGTTGTGATGGTGTTTCCCTCTCCACGCCAATAAATGCTTCATTATGTATGGTGACTGAAGGTTTTGGGCTTTAAAATAACTGCAATTCGGAACTCACTTTTAAATCATTCATATTTGTGTTTGGAACAACCCTGTTGTTTAGCCACCATGATTGCTCTCCTTTCGGAGTGCCCTATGGAGGCATCATTTATGCGGTTTGGTACGTGTCAGTGTTGAATGATTGACTCACTCAATCACAATTGTCACATCTGCTGGTGGATGATAAATGGTCACCTAAACACACATACAAATAAAATAATAGTTGATATTTGAGCATGTGTATGATAGGTACTACAATACCCATAATGCACGAGCAGTGATGGGGCTAGAAGAAGGGGCGTATGTAAAGGATGTGAAGAGAATAAATAAGTACGTTGGGCTGAGATACAGACGTGTGTGAGTCTTCCTTGATATGATAACAGCCTTAATGATACATGGTGTCAGAAGTGGTTCCATATTGCTGATGGAAATGGACCACACCAGTTAGAAGAGTTTGAAAACTGAAAGAATCGAGTGTGAAACTCGAGGGAGCAGTGCGGATTCAGAGAGGAAAAAACAAAATAAACAAAAAAATGGCTGTTGCAGCAGTACAAATAACACACCCGGAGCCGTTCAACTTCTCCAATTCAGCATATTTTCCAAGGTGGATAAGACGTTTTGAACGCTTTCATCTGGCATCCGGCCTGAGTACAAAGCCGGAGGAATATCAAATCAACTCCTTACTCTACGCTACGGGGGACGAAGCAGACGACATCCTCACACTATTACCGTTGGGTGAGTTGGAGAGAAAGAAATATGACAGCGTTGTAGAAGCATTTCACCAACATTGTGTCAGCAAACATAATATCATATTCGAACGTGCACAGTTTAACCATCGATGTCAGGAAGACAGAGAAAACACAGGGACTTTTATAACAGTGGTACACAGGCTGGCTGAACACTACAATTTTGGCACATTGAAAGAAGAGCTGATCAGAGATCGAATAGTTGTAGGGATTAGAGATAGGGGACTATCTGAATGTCTGCAACTAGATCCGGATCTTACATTAGCCAAAGCAATACAGAAAGTACGGCAAAACGAAACAGTAAAAAAACACCAAGCAGTGTTACACGGGGCAGAATCAACAGCTACACATAGCTTAAATTTAGATACAATCAGAGGAAAGAGGATGATCAACAAAACATTCCAACATGACAGACAGAGAAAAACAGAGAAAAACAATGACAGAAAAGAGAAACCAACACAAAAAGACTGTGGCAGATGTGGGGCAAGACAGAGACATTCTTGGAAATACTGTCCAGCGAAAGATGCAGAGTGCTGAAAATGAAAAAAAAAAAAAAAAAAAAAAAAAAGGGCCATTTTGCAGCTGCATGTCGCACATACAAAATCGACTCTGTCTCACAACAAGAGATTGAATATGCTGAGGAGGAGGACTATGCTTTTCTCGGGGAAGTGTTTACAGCTGCAGTTACAGAATGGACAGAGACTGTTACAGTGAATGGGGCTCCTGTCAATTTTAAACTGGACACGAGGGCAGCCGTGACTGCTGTTCCAGAGGCCATTTTCAATGAAAACAAACTTGGTGAGTTAAAGACACCATCAAAAGTTCTGTATGGGCCAGGGCGCAACATCCTTGATGTAAAAAGGGGTTTTCGGAGCGTGTTGAATGCAAAGGGACACAGCTGCACCCAAGAAGTGTATGCTGTAAATAAGCTCACGAAACCACTCTTAGGATTACCAGCAATAGAGTCCCTTAACCTAGTTCACCGCATTGAAGCAGTCACAAAACAAGACAATGACTTCATTACTGCTTACCCCTCAGTGTTTACAGGTCTAGGGTTGCTGCAGGAGCCGTATCACATTAAACTGCAGAAGGATGCAACACCATATGCCCTATCAGCACCCCACCGTGTTCCCATACCTCTAAGAGCAAAAGTGAAGGAGGAACTACACAGAATGGAGCAGATGGGGGTCATTTCAAAGGTGAGCAGCCCTACAGAACGGTGTGCGGGGATGGTTGTCATTCCCAAGCCAAACGGAAAGATCTGTATATGTGTGGATTTAACAAACCTTAACAAATGGGTTAAGAGAGAACGCCACATTCTTCCAGCCATTGATCAATCCTTGGCCATGCTGTCAGATTCCAAAATATTCACAAAACTAGATGCACGATCAGGTTTCTGGCAGATTACCCTCACTTGTGAGTCACGACCACTTACAGCATTTATCACTCCATTTGGGAGATATGTCTTCAATCGTCTCCCATTTGTAATTGTTTCAGTGCCAGAACACTTTCAAAGACGAATGTCCCAACTATTGGAGAACTACAGCGGAGTGATTTGTCATGCTGACGATATCCTCGTCTTTGGGCGAAACAAAGCTGAACATGACCACCGCCTGCACAGTGTCTTGAAAAAAATTCAGTCAGTGGGCCTTACACTAAACGAAAAATGTGAGTTTGCTAAGAGATAACTGCTTTTTGTGGGCCACAAAATCACAGTCGAAGGTACTGAGGCAGACCCAAGCAAAGTCAGTGCTATCCTCCACATGCCCGAACCAAAGTGTGTGGCGGATTTACGCAGAGTACTAGGGATGGCCAACTATCTCGCTAAATTTTTACCACAACTGGCTTCATTCACCATGCCACTGAAAGAGCTGCTCAGACAGAGAAATGAATGGGTATGGGACGAACATCAGATGTGCCTTTCGCAAACTGAAAGAGGAACTGAGTTCACCAAAAGTGTTGGCTGCTTACTCCCCCGAAAGAGAGACAAAAGTTGCAGCAGATGCATCCTCTTATGGGGTAGGTGGTATCTTGACACAGAAGCAAAATGATGGCACATGGAAACCAGTCACATACATATCCAGGAGTCTAACGGACACAGAAGTGCCATGCACAAATTGAAAAAGAGGCACTGGCTGTGACATGGCCATGCCAAAAGACTGGTTTCATACCAACAAGGTCTACACTTCACTATACTCACTGACCACAAACCTCTCATACCACTGCTGGGGTGCAGAGGACTTGATGAGCTACCACCCAGAGACCTCAGATTCCGCCTTTGTCTGTTGAGATTCAGTTATGACATCAAACATGTCCCAGGTAAAAATGTAATCACAGCAGACACACTTTCACATGCACCTCTGAGGGGGTGTCCCTCACAAGCAGACCTGCAGCTAGAAAAAGATGTACAGGTCTTTGTAGATGCTATTGTGTCTTCTCTCCCGGTAACAGAGGGTCATTTGGAGCAGATAAAAAGGGCTCAAAAAGATGATGAAATCTGTAGACAGGTGAAGGAACACTGTCTCTCAGGCTGGCCTGGAAAACATGATGTGCGTAAAGAATTGAGACCTTATTGGCAGGTGAGAGCAGAATTGACATTGCTTGACAATCTGCTGTTAAAAGGAGACATACTTTTTTTTCTCCCAATTTGGAATGCCCAATTCCCAATGTACTTTTAAGTCCTCATGGTTGTGTAATGACTTGCCTCAATCTTGGTGGCGTAGGATGAATCCCAGTTGCCTCTGCATCTGAGACCATCAACCTGCATCATGTGGCTTGTTGAGTGCATTGCCACGAAGACATAGCATGTGGAGGCTTCAGACCATCCACTGCGGCATCCACGCTCAACTCACCACGTGCCCCACAGAGAATAAACCACATTATAGCAATCACAAGGAGGTTGCCCCATGTGACTCTACCCTCCCTAGCAACTGGGCCAATTTGGTTGCTTAGGGGACCTGGCTGGAGTCACTCAGCATGCCCTGGGATTTGAACTAGCGAATTAGTGAACTCCAGGGGTGGTAGCCAGTGTCTTTACCACTGAGCTACCCAGGCCCCCCCAAGAGGAGACAGAAATTCCAGTGAATCTGCAGAAAGAGATGCTGATGAAAATACACGACAGTCACCAACGAATAACAAAGTGTCAGGCCAGAGCTCAGCACTCAGTGTGGCAGCCTGGTATATAGTCAGACATTCGCCAGATGGTCGAGCAATGCACATATGCAATCAACACAGGGTCCCTCACTGTGAACCACTCTTACCGTCTTCAGTTCCAGCACGTCAGTGGGAAAAGGTGGGCATGGATCTCTTTGAGTGGGAAAAGAACACATACCTCATACATTTCTCTAGATATATAGAGGTGGCTCATCTGAAAACTTTGTCTTCTGAGGTCATGGTAACAGCAATTGAAAAAGCCTTTGCATGACAGGGTATCCCAGAGGAGGTCATTTTGGACAACGGACCTCAGTTTGTCTCGCACACATTCCAACAGTTTGCAAAAGACTGTAACTTTAAACACACTACAAGCAGCCCACATTATCCCCAAGCAAATGGAGAGGCAGAGAGGGCTGTATGCACAATCAAAAGTCTGTGGGCTAAAGAAAAAGACCACCACAAAGCCCTGCTGACTAACAGAGCAAACCTATGGAGCAAGGGTTTTGTGGAAGATGTCTATGCTCCACTTTACCTCAAATCACAGGGAAGCTGGAGCCCAGGTGGCCGGACCTGCAGGAGTTCAGAAAAAAAGGATGAGGAAGGGAGAAAACGCAAGGCAGTGAATTACAATTACCCCCATAAGTCACATCCCTTACCACAACTTCAGCGTGAACAGAAAGTGTGGCTTGCCACTGAACAGATCTATGGATCTGTCTGCGGACTGGCTCATACACCAAGATCTTACCTGGTGCAGACAGAGAGAGGAATGCTGCGGAGAAACAGAAAGCATCTCCGCCCCATTAGAGGTGTCACCAGAAAGGGCAGGGTTTACAAACCTCCTGATATACTGAACCTATAATATGGTGAAGGAAAATGGGGTTATATATATTAAAAAAAATATAAAACAATGTCACAAGAAGGTTTGAAAAAAATAATTTTTTTTTTAAATGTGTTAAAGAAAACAAAGTGTTAAGAATGTGTTTGTTGAAATGAAAATGAGTTAATGTTAAGATTTATAAGAGTTAATTTTATATTCAAAGTTTACATAAGTGAAAGTGAATGCATTGCTTAGCTAAAAGGGGGAGGTGTACTGATAGGTACTACAGGAAGGGGCCTATGTAAAGGATGTGAAAAAATAAATAAGTACATTGGGCTGAGATACAGAGGTGTGTGTTGAGTCTTTCTTGATATGATAACAGCCTTAATGATACAATATGATATTCAAATTCCATTAGGCCTGTAGTTTGGGAAAACATGCTACATACTGTCTGTAAAAATGGTTGTTTTTGTAGCATTCTTTAAATGACAAAACTGAATTTTGAATTGCATAAAAATGTTTTTTTTTACATATTCCATATATCAGATGTATGTATTATGTAATGATGCAATACAGAAAGGAGTAACTGTATCTTCTCACTCTTTACATGTTTACAAAATACAGTTTTGCACCAAAAGTAGGTACCAGCACCGGTCATCTCGACTTATCTGTCATAAATGCAATAGCCTGCAGAGCATTCAGGAGCGGGAATGCATATATAAGAGCAACAGTTTTGCGGGAGAACGCTAAATAATTTGCGAGAGAACGCATAATTTCTCGGGGGAACACAAAGTTTGTCGGGGGAACATAAAAGCATTTGCTTATTTTTTTCCCATGCCACTAATTATTTTCCCCACCACCTTGACCCTTTAGGGTCTCCGTACTTCAGGGACTTAGTAGAAGACAGACTCGTGAGGTGAACTGATCATTTCTGTTTCCTGTACAGATCCTATGTGGCTGTCCCACATCAAATGAATGAAACATGAGCACGGATTTTGCGCACGCCAAAATGAACAAATCACTCTCTGAGACTACTCGTTCTTTTGAGTCATATAGAAGTTTCGTTCAAAACGAATGACCCATCTCTCGCTTGTGCACCCTGTATGTCTCTGTGTAAAAAGATTGCTTTGCAGCTAGAAAAATCTATTATGTAAGCACAATTTAAAAGTATGTTCCCCAACTCTGCGAATTATTGAATAGAACAGCTGTATCAACAGACTCATGCTTGCCACGTATTGTCATTTTCAACTGAAAATGTTGAATATATGGAGAAAATCAAATAGGCTATACTACATATCAGGGAAATTTAAACTAACATGACTGATAAAAATAGAACATGATGGAAATTTTACAACTGGGTCCATCAGATAATTGTAGTGCAACATCTGTATGGTAACTGGAAAGAAGTTAATGTAAAAAATAAATACTAATCTTTACTAAATGTAAGAAGCACAAAATGCTAAAAGAGCATTGATCATTAGAATCTGATCTTCAGGGAAGTACCCGGGCACCGCATGAAGACTGAAAAGTGGGAGTTAAATTTAATGGCATCTGATCTTTTCTGTTTTTATTTTTTAGCCATTATTAAACATATCAATGTTACTATTGCTTAAATGTATTAAGGGGGTCGACAATCTAAAATCTGGCCTAGGGTGCCAAAAATTCTGGGCCGACCCTGGCAAGGACAGCAAATGCAAATATTAGGTTGTTTATTTTTAATGGTTTTACATTATAATGATGGAATTGAATTTATCTTTGATTGTTAATTTAATTTGAACATTTTTGCAACATACAGTAGGTATTCTGTTTTGTGACACTAGTAAGAAGGTGCACGTCTGATGTCAGATCTGTTATTGAGTCCTGCAGACTGCTTTTATTTCTCATTATTTTTGAGAGTGAAACATTTTCTGAATATAGACATATACATGGTACTGTAACGCCACTTGTCAACAAACCAAAACACATGGTTTTGATGGTTTTGGCTCAATGCAAACAGAACTTGATTCACTCCATCAGTGAATTCACTTCTAAATTCACCTGTGAGTCCTGCAGATGTGTGTTTGATGAGGTTACACACTGAATCTCCAACATCAGTCGACTGATGAATCCACATAGAAATGAGTGGAAAACTATCTTAAGAAGAAGAAAATTAAACACACTTATTTGAACTACAATAAACTTTAGACATAAACACTTAGTTTCAGTTTTTAATTTGTATTGAATTGTGTTGAATTAATGGAAATGTTTTTTGTTTGTTTGATTTTACTTTCAGTGCTGATGTCTAACAGCTACTCTGAACATACTCCAGGTAATGCATAATTCATAAATACATTGTTAATTTCCCTTTATTTCTTCTTGACTTATTTGAAGTGTATTGAAATAGAAGTATTATTTATAATATTTGTGTTGTCACATCTTCACACACTGCATGATGGTCTGAGACCAGGTTGTGTCTGTGTTTAGTTTCTCATGCAGCAAAACCCTTTGCCATCATTTATTTCATTCATCTATGCATCATTCAACCAAAAAAATAATAATGCAATTTGATGTCTAGTTACACATTCATTTGAACCCTCCTATGGTATTCGGTCATTTTTGACCGTAATATATATTCTAAATTGAATAAACATGGTTTCTTTTATCTGAGCAGTGCGAGACTTGATGACTTTTCCTCCATTTGCCATCTGAACATACAATAAAAATTGGGCTTGATTCAATGTCTAAGTGGTCAAAAAAAAAAAAAAAAAAAAAAAAAACATCTTTGGTATCCGCTGTCAAAATTGTCCGACCATTGAAAATGAATGGGAAAGACCAAAAAACAGAACTTTATTTCTCTGTCAAATACAATCAGTAAGTCAGCCACAATGCAGTAAATTACAGGGCGATACTATAAAACATCCTCAGTGCAACACACACACCCCAACTCTCACACACACACACACAAGATTGAACTGGTGAGACTTTAACACAACACTATTTATTATTCATTTATTTTAACATTTGTCAAATAAAACTAATAAATTGGCCACAATGCTAAACACAAACACTCAGACATAAAGGGTTAAGACAATAACACACTCAGAATGCAGAACACACACACACACACACACACACACACACACAAATGCATATATTGTGATAAAATATAAAATTAGGTTACAACAAGCCATCAGACTACACAGTATGTGTCTACAGTCATCTACTTGCTGTTACTGGCATGACATGGTTTTCAAGTCATGTTATTTATATTTTGTTCACCAGATGGCACCAATCTGTCACATTCTCATATTTTCTTCATTTTTCAACTTATAGAAGTGTATGTTCTGAATTGTTATTTTATTATTTATTTTATTTTATTTTAATTTGTATAAGCAAATTAATGGTAACATATATAAATTTACATGCGAGTTAATAAGATTAAAATAGCATAAAATCCCAAAAGAAATGCAAAATGTTATTATTCTTACTTCAGGGAAGAATTTTTTTTATCATTATTATCATCATCATCATAAAAAATAAAGGGGGTGGGGGTGTGGGGGGAGCACATCTAAACCTTCTGGTCAAAATGTCCGCGAATAACAAAGGAAGGTGCCATTTTTGAATACCACAGGAGGGTTAAAAGATCACAGTCCACTATTTTGTTAATAGTTTTATACATACTGTAGGTCATTCGTTGGTTGATTTCTGTCTACATTTGACTTTCTTCTGGACAGTGATAGAGTTTAATGTGTTTGTTTGTTTCTAAGGTTCTGTTGTGAAGGCAGATTCAGAGACAGGAGGAGGATCTAATTCACAAGGTGAGTTCACATAATTAGAAGCTCTAATTATAAACACAAAGATATTTTCTATTATTCTGTAGTCCACTATTTTATCACACATGCAAGGTAACAATGTCAATGTGAACATTATTTGATCATACACACATTACTCATGATACTTTGATTATTCTGTGTCTGTATTGAGTTCACTGAAGCTTGTTGAATAAACTCAGAGTTTAAGAATAAGTATCAGGCTGACAAAACCAGATACAGTCAGCCAAACCGGTTTAGATCAGGATCAGTGATCTCAAGACGCTCTCTACAAATGTTCTCAGAGATTGATCCTGAGTTCATGATTAACCCTGAAACTTGTGCACATGAATGAGTGACGTTTGCCACAAACAGCCAATGGGAGAAGCTTGGAGAGAGTCGGTGTGATTTACATCTCAAAATTCAGTGTGATTTATGTCTCCATTATGAAAATCTGAAGAATATATTTATAGAGCAAGAAGAAACACCGCTGCTGCAGTGAAAGAAATATAAAATGAATATAATGAGAAATTGAATTTATATAGACTCACAATAAGAACATACAGGCTAATTAATTTTAAAAGCATAAAAATCCATATATCCATTCAGGTGAAGAGACTCGTCACACAATAAATGCTTTAAAGTGAGAATCTGCAAACAGTTTTTATTTTTTTATTGTTTTTCTCAGCATCATGCACTGCATACAGGTTCAGTATGTAAAGAAATGCAAATAAACTCAATAATACATTTTTAATGTGCTGCATTTTTAAGGTCCGCTGATCTCTTAAATAAACCATTGTATAATATCTTAATGTGTAGGTCTAATATATTAAATCATAATATATAAATCTAAATAAATCAAACACATTTCCCTGTGAAGGGCACTTTATTTTGGAGTGAGAGATACATGGGGAGTGACTTCATTGTGTCAGAGATGTTACTTTACTCACAGCTGATTGGTTCAGTATAGGGCTGGACGATATGGACCAAAAAACATATCTCGGTATTTTAAAGCTGAATAGCGATACACAATATATATCTCTGTATTTTCTATGAAGTGAGCTAAATGTTCATTTGTAAGTCAAAGCCACATGTGAGATGTCACAAACACTTTTATTAAAACAGACTGTGATCAAAATAAAATACAAAGACAGTGTTTCCTTCCCTGTGTGAAAATATACAGCTGCAAAACACATAAATAAAAATTATATAACATAAATAGCCTATATTAAATAAAAATCGCCCTATCTCTGAGAATGCTCCTTCAGTTGTTTTCAGCAACAATAACAGACTGATTAAAACACAATTACAGGTTTTCCTCTCCTGCTTAACAAAATACACCGCTGTGAAAATAACAATAAAAATGTAAACAGAACTAAAATAATAACAGGCCTACTTGCTCTGACAAAGTAGTTAAGTTTTCTACTGAGGCAGACGGTTCTTTACCAGACAAAGTATTTCCTGCGATGTTGCCCTGTACACCTCTTACAGGTTTTGTACAAGGAAAACTAGCCAATCAACAGCCAAAGATTCAAGAATGCCCTGTGGCAGGTTACAATGTTACCACTGCAACTAAAAACTCTTTCAGAAGGGGAAATTGGTGGCTGATACCAAAATACACTTCTTTGTCAAGTGGCTCAGTGCTGGAAAGACAATTTCATGTTCCTTCCACCATTTGAGAGGATCTGTATCACTCTCTACACTAACTGACTGCAAGTAGTTTGAAAGTTCAATTTCAATTGCCTCCCTCTGTGTCATTGTGGTGCTGGTTGCTGTGCTCTGCTTGAAGAAGCTTGACTCAGGCACATTGGGCACAGCTGGGTCAGGCTGACAGCTGTCCTGATCAGCCAGTAGAGACTCCACCTCCAAGACAGCTTTGTGTTTCAATGCAGCAATCTTTTCACTTGGGATGTATTTGGCCCTGAACCATGGATCTACAAGTGAGGCCATGTCCAACAGGTCACTAGTGGAAGGGTCAGCATATTTGCATTGAGGTATGAATGAACATTACATTTATATAGCACTTTTCTGACACTAAGCTCAAAGTGTTTTACACAGTGAAACTCTGTAAAACACCACTAGTGTGCAGCATCCACCTGGATGATGCGACAGCAGCCATAGTGCACCAGTATGCTCACCACACACCAGCTATTGGTGGAAAGGAGAGAACAGAGTTATAGAGCCAATTAATGGATGGGGATTATTAGGAGGCCATGATTGACAAGGGCCAATGGGGGGAATTTGGCTAGGACACCAGGGTTACACCCCTACTCTTTATGAGAAGTGCCCTGGGATTTTTAATGGCCACAGAGAGTCAGGACCTCAGTTTAACATCTCATCCGAAGGACGGTGCCATTTTACAGTGTCCCCATCACTATACTGGGGCATTAGCACCCACACAGACCACAGGGTGAGCACCCCCCCACTGGCTTACCTAATACCTCTTCCAGCAGCAACCTTAGTTTTCCCCTGTTGGTCTCCCATCCAGGTACTGACCAGACTCAACCTTGCTTAGCTTCAGTGGGTAACCGGTCTTGAGGTAATCCACAGTGCAGGTCTTAATCGTTTTGTGCAGCTCGCTATCGCCCTCTTCATGTTTCAGGAGACTTGTGTTGAAAAGGTGTAGCACATGTATGATATATGACATTATCAACTTTATTGGACAAGTGTGCTTATGCATACAAGGAATTTGACTCAGTAGATTCTAGAACTTACATATATCACTCAAAACAAAAGAGAAAGGCCAAAAAAAATAAATAAATAAATAAATAAATAAATAGAATACTGGAGGTATGTATGCACAACAAAGTATGTCACAAGAGTTGTTTTTATGACTGAATAATTTATAACCAGTATACAGCAGATGTATAATTTATTCCCAGTAAACAGCAGATGTTTATGTATTTGCAATTATACATTTATATTGCACATCTGATTTAACAAGAGGTAGTGCACATCAGAGATATGTAAGTGAGAGAATATAGTCTGTCTTCCTGTCTGTCTGTAATACAAAATTGAAAAATATCTTTAAAATCTTTTTCATTTTTTAAATAATTGTATTAATTATTTAAAGAGGCAGATCATCTGTGTTTAATAGGGATGTGTGTGATTAAATGACTACACGTTTAAAAGTTGCTGCACCTGCAAGTCGACTCAGAAAATACTATTTGTTTAAACTATTTTGGTAAAATCACCAGTCAAATGTGTGAAAACAGTTGTATATTTAGATTTGTGCATTATCAAACACTGCTTCACTTGAACACATCCCTGTACTGTATTATTGATGTTTCCCCATTTAGCCTTAACATTTCAAACAGATTTTCTTATGGTCATTAGGTATACTACTGTAAGTGGTTCTTACTGCAAACAATCATTTTGATGAGCATGATAGGCCTGGCATCTATTTTTATTTTTTTTCAGAATCAATTCCTTAAACATTGCACTCACCAATGGCCAGATTAGGTCAGAGATCTTTAGTTCCACCACTTTGACAACGTTGATCGAATTGTCGGTTGTAATAGCAACAAGTCCCTTTTCGTTGAGCTCCCAGTTTGTAAGGGCATCCTGCAGGGCTTCAGCTATATGCGCTCCAGTGTGATCTTGGGGAAAATAGCTGGTTTGGAGTTTGGAGTCTTCAGTGAAATGTATTGTCAAACTCATATATGGTTCGCATGTCCTGCTTGACCACATATCGGTTGTCAGTGCTAAATGAATTACTTTCGCGAGACTTTTCGTAAAGGTTCTGTCTGACCTCAGAGTACATTTTTGGCAGTGCTTCTCTTGCAAAATAGTTGTGACTGGCAACTGGTATCTTGGGTCAATGGTTTTAGCAGCTTTTTGAAGCCTTCTTGTTCCACAGTTGCAACAGGGACCATATATTTAGCGATGTGGTCCCTGAGACAGCTTTGTGTTTCAATGCAGCAATCTTTTCACTTGGGATGTATTTGGCCCTGAACCGTGGATCTACAAGTGAGGCCATGTCCAACAGGTCACTAGTGGAAGGGTCAGCATATTTGCATTGAGCAATGAATGAACATTACATTTATATAGCACTTTTCTGACACTAAGCTCAAAGCGTTTTACACAGTGAACAGGGGGCTCTCCTCAAACACCACTAGCGTGCAGCATCCACCTGGATGATGCGACAGCAGCCATAGTGCACCAGTATGCTCACCACACACCAGCTATTGGTGGAGAGGAGAGAACAGAGTTCCAGAGCCAATTAATGGATGGGGATTATTAGGAGGCCATGATTGAGAAGGGCCAATGGGGGGAATTTGGCCAGGACACGAGGGTTACACCCCTACTCTTTATGAGAAGTACCCTGGGATTTTTAATGACCACAGAGAGTCAGGACCTCAGTTTAACATCTCATCCAAAAGATGGTGCCTTTTTACAGTATAGTTTCCCCATTACTATACTTGGACAATGGGACCCACACAGACTGCAGGGTGAGCACCCCCTCCTGGAATCCCTAATACCTCCTTCAGCAGCAAACTTAGTTTTCCCCAGGAGGTCTCCCATCCAGGTACTGACCAGCCTCAACCCAGCTTAGCTTCAGTAGGCAACTGGTCTTGAGCTACAAGGTGATATGACTGCTGGCCAACATCAGACTACATTGATATAAACGGTATTGTCTCATGCTATATCTTGTTTGAAAATATAGCGATATACCTTAAAAAGCCGATATACCGCCCAGCCCTAGTTCAGTATCTGTATGTGATCTGTAACCCAGATAAAACCTGCTCAGAGCAGGTTAGCCATTGGCTTAAGTTGCTATTGCGATAAACACCCGTAAAAACATACCCGCCTTCTTGAAACTGAAAAAACAGAGTTTGCTCAAACTAAACTCAAACTTACCTAGGAAGCCACAGAAACCGGCTTCCTGCAACATGCCTCACTGTGAGAGGTTATTTTGTCTGTTTGTTTGTTTGTTTGTTTGTTTGTTTGTTTGTTTGGTCGGTCGGTCGGTCGGTCAGTCGCTCTGTTGGTTGGGTTCCACTGAGACTCAGATTCAGACACAAAATGAAACACATAAAAAAACAGGTGCACTTGGTGACAGTGGCAGTCCATGAAAGAATTTTCTGAGGAGGCACATATATAAATTAATATCGAAAGATCAAACCATGGGGCTCAACAATAAGGACTGCCCGATGGCCAGTGTGAGAGAGATTCAGGCCAGTTTCTAGAAATGTCACTTGCCCGATCAGGCCAGTGCTGCATTTATAACAAGAGTGCAAGCAGACAACATGCGAGAGAGCACAAAAATTACACGGAAAGAACAAAGTCTTCTAATCGAGCACTCGGAGACATGCAAGCTCGACAATATTAAGCTCGCAATGATGTGCTAGTGCATGATTTACTGGACGTGGAGAGGCACAGTCGCATGTGCACACAAGAGTGTGCAGACACTGAACGCGCTCTTATAGAACTATTCTCACTCTTTTCCAAGTGACTTAGCAGCAGCAATTACCAATAAAAAATGTAAAAAAAACAAAAAAACAAACAAAAATGTATAAATTTTGGAGCTTCAGACACATTTTTTTAAAGCCATGATGGTAAAAACAACTCATTTTTGTGTTGGGGCCTGTGAAAATTTTGTCAAGTAAAAATCTGAAGCACTGGCCCAACTAGACCAGTTGAAAAATCTGTAGCGTTGAGCCCTGTGATATGTTTTTTTTTTTTTTTTTGCTGGTAATTATGCTCTCGTACACATGCAGATGATGTCCTCTTCCTGATATCTTAAAATAGTCTTGATAACTACAGATGTGTTATACTCTTTCCACTCATCAACTCATCACTATCCGATCACCGACTCAACACTTGTAAATACAACAAATGAATGGAATAAATGACGCAGTGCCAGATACAGACTACGATCAATGCAAACATTTATAAATGAATGGAGGACCCCATTCCATGTACAGTAACATCTACTCACCTAATAGTTTACTGTATGTGTAGACGAACTCCATCCTCCACTGCTTCATTGTGTCAAATATATATATATATGATCATGTCGTTCAGTCTTTCACATGGGCAGCCGCCCGGGGCGGCATCTTGCTGGGGGTGGCACGGGGCGCTTGCTAGGGGCAGCACGGACCCCCACCCCTTCAGGGCCAACACATTTTTTTGAAGGGGCGGGGGGTTCACCCAGGGCACCATACAAACTAGAACCGCCACTGTTTCACATGATTTTAGATCTTCCAATAACTTTTATTTCATCGCTATTTCTGCATATTTTGAAAGTTCCTCTTCACCTGTCAGCGTGATGAACCGTAAATGTGATACTGGAAGATGATTGGCTTGAATGGTTACCTCTGATAGTGATTGGTTATGAACACAGATGGAGGCAAATTTAATTTTGCCTCTGTTTGGCCTTTTTTGGATGTTTTTTGAATGGAAGCAGATGGCGTTGCATAATTTGAATATCCATTTTGATTGGTCAGTTTACTAATGAGAGGAGGCATTATGCCGTCCGCCTCCTCTGTCATTCATACAGTAATTTAAACCAAGGGCGTAGGTTTGGTGTGAAAGTTGGTAGGGACATGTTGCATAGAGGATAATAATCAAAGTGTTGGTATTAAAAAAAAATGTGAGAAAGTCAGTCTGGTAATATACTGTAGGCAAAATAACATAATTTTGTCATATAACACGTTTAATAGTAAAACATAGTATAAAGTTAAAGTATTTTCTGTGGTAAAATTGCCCAAATGTTGGTCAGGACATTTCTGATTTTCTGAAAGTTGGTTGGGACATGTCACTACCATCCCTACCTAAATCTACACTTAAGATTTAAACTCACCTGTCTACAGTGCATGAAAGATAAATAAATATAAAAACATATTTTTTGTATGATTACTTATGTTTTGTCCAATTTGCAATTGAGTAAATTCCACTTCCTGTCATTCCATAATCAAATTCCAATGTGTTATTGAAAGAGAGGCAGTTCTTCAATTCTGAATATAATTCTGTACAGTGCGTGTGTACAGTATGTTTGTTGTTTGTTTCTTACAGAGATTCCTAAACCTGTTCTGACTGTACAGCCAACATCACCGATATTCAGAGGAGAGAATGTCACTCTCACATGTGACGTACAGATGACAGAAGTGACAGACTGGACATACAGATGGCGGTGTGATGGTGCTGATGGTCCCTATAAAGAGAGAGAGTACACGATTACTGTACAAAACAACAAGACCTGCATGTGTACCAGAACATCTCAGCAGAACAGCTCTCACTGGAGTAATGAAGTGACTCTCACTGTGATTGGTGAGTGATCATCTGTTATATTACAATTACATGTGATTTTGTTCAAGATTTAGTTCACCCAAAAAATACAATTCAGTCATTGTTTACTCACCCCATTGTTGTTATAACCCCATATGACTTTCTGTCTTTTTCTGAACACAAAGGGAGAAATTGTGAATAAATGTTGTGTTCAGTGATGTCACACAGTGGCAGTTTATGGTGTGCACCTCTTCAAGCTTCAAAAGGATGCATCAGTATAATTGCATCTATTCTCCGACGACAAACTCATTAGACATATTTAGTCAGTTCGGTTCTCTGGTTTGTGTGCAGCTGTGTTGTGTTCAGTTGTTAGTATCGCTGTGACGGACCGGTCTTTAGATAAAAAATATGAGTTTTCGCATGAACGTCCCATGTTGTGAGGAGAGCAGCGGTCGGTCAACAGTTTCTCTAAATAATACATTCGATTTCAGTTTGTTTCTCACCAAAGCTCACCGTATGATTTCAGAACAATCATGAGTCTCATAGAATAATTTATTAAACTTCTGAATTATACATTTGCATCCTTCTGAAGCTTGAAGAGGTGGTCACCATAAACTGCCATTGTATGATATCTTTGAGCACATTTTATTTTCTTTGTGTTCAGAAAAAGACAGAAAGTCATATGGGGTTATAACAATGACTGAATTTTCATTTTGGGGTGAACTATCCCTTTAATTTATTTAAGTTATTTGTTAAGTATTTGTATTTGATGAAAATGTGTTGTGAAATAGAAATGTGTAAATCTTAAAAATAGTATAAACCATGAGCAGTGAAAATAGTGATATGAGCAGAGAGTGTGTATTAAACTGTAGATGCTGCAGGTGTGTTTTATCAGCCTGATCTCATCAATATACGTAGCTATTTGTACGTTAATATTTGTAACGTTTAAACGCACATGTTTTTGCATTTGAATAGACACTAAAAAGTAAAATATGGACGTTTGAAAGCATCTGAAATGTAAACATTGTTACGTATTTAAAGCTTTAGAAGCATAAAATATTGACAAATCCATTACAACTATATTTGAATATGTGAATGGATTATAAATATGTTTGTACATTTGTATTGTTTTATAGATATTTTAGATCCCTTAACCCTACCCCAACCTCTAAACATAACCACAATTCAACAATATAAAAACATGTAACAAGTAGATTAATATTCAGTACCAATAATTTTAGTTAAAATATATTCATTTATATATATTTAACAGCCGCTAATCCCACACCTACTCCTAACATAACCATAACCATTTATTAATCATATAAAACACATAACAGGCAGATACATTTAATCATAATAATTTATTCAGAAAAATGGCAAAATTCAGTACAAAAGTAGTCCAAAGGATGATGTGCTGCATCCGATGTGCTCCCTGACGGCATACAATAGCTTTGTGTGAGTTAAAGAGTGGAATTTAAATTATTAATCGCTGTAAATCTTCTCCTGATGCACTCCAGAACGGTGCTGTAATATCTCATTCAAACATATACATCGCAAAATACGGCAGTCACAAACAGTCATGAGATACTTGAGAGCCAATGAGCATTCAACATCACTGCCGTAAAACTGCAGGTCGTAATGCTTGAGGCGGCAATTTTTGAGTTTTGAAACTTAAACCAACACGGGTTGACAATTATAGCGCAACAGCGGATGGAGATCGTTGAATAAAAGGATTGAATTTGAGTCTGTTCTTCACAGAAAACAGTCTGAAGATTTGGATTATAGTCAACAAATGTATGGATTAATTATATTTTTGTTTTATTTTGCTTTTTGTGGTTTATTTTGTTTTTTGGCATATTCTGAAAACTCCTTTTGTGTCCCATGGCAAACAAAAATAAAATTAAATGTTTAATAAATGAATAAACTATCACAGAGTTTTTATTCATTTTAACATTTAAAAGTGTAGTCTATGTGCATGAAAGATAAATAAATATAAAAACATATTTCTTCATTAAAGGCATCTGAGTTGTGTATGTTAAATTGATTAAAACAAATTTTCATTTAGAATACAGTTTTGCTGAGGCTGAGAAATGTAATTTTATTATTATTATTTATTTTTAATATTTGTGCAGTTTAAAGTGCACTCAGTATTTTTATTTTTAATATGTCGTCTTGGACTTACTCTGCTATCTAGCAGCATGGATGCAGCATCATTCAAATGCAATAGTTTGCAGTTACTGATTTCATTGTTGAAATTCAGTATTTGCAGTCAGCCAGGATTCATTTAAACCCAGAGTGAAAGTGTCAAATAACAGGGGACCCTCCCCATGAAGAATAAAAGAGCTTTTATAAGGTTTCTGATATGACTGCTGTCTTCATCTCATGTGAGTGCTCGTGACTTTATACATTTGTTTCAAAATTAAAATTCATTTCTTTGGAAGAAAAACTTTGTAAATGAGGGAAAAAACTGAGTTGCACCTTTAAGATCATGTCATTGAAGTCACTCATGAGATTGATATATTGTATCAAACATTCACCTGACACACAGCGGAGTAGAACGATAGTTTATTCATGTTCATTCTATAGACAGGGTCATCAGACCCAGCAAAAAATTCAAGCCCAAATTCTGCTTAAAACCCACAGAAAGAAGTTTAAAAATGATGCTTACATCAGTGCCTAAAATTGGTGTGTTGGTGCTTTATGGCAAAATTAAAAATAGTTTTCTTTGCTTTGTTAATTGTTTTGAAAAATTTGAACATAAAGACATATGTAAATAAATAAAAAAAGAAAAAAAAAACTTTTATTCTGTATTTCAAGGAATAATTAGGCATAATTGTGAAAATAAAATATATGATTAATTATGTTTTGTCCCAAAATTTGTGTTGGACTGAATTCTTCTGTTCTGTGAATGTTAAATTTAAGTTGCAATTGAGTAAATTCCTCTTCCTGTCATTCCATAATCAAATTCCAATGTGTTATTGAAAGAGAGGCAGTTCTTCAATTCTGAATATAATTCTGTACAGTGCGTGTGTACAGTATGTTTGTTGTTTGTTTCTTACAGAGATTCCTAAACCTGTTCTGACTGTAAATCCTAAAACATCACAGATATTCAGAGGAGAGAATGTCACTCTCACATGTGACGTACAGATGACAGAAATGACAGACTGGAAATACAGATGGCGGTGTGATGGTGCTGATGTTCAAGACTCTAATGAGATGAAATATGTAATTAAAGAAATTAGTGTACAAAACAATCAGAAATGTAAGTGTCGAGGTACCAGAACATCTAGGCCATTCTCCTCTGATTGGAGTGATGATGTCACTCTTACTGTCATTGGTGAGTGATCGTCTGTTACATTATAATCATATGCATCAACTAAATGTGTAGATGTAATAATTCAAAAGGATCTTAATGGATAGCAGTTTTACAGTTTACAGTTTTCCTGATTACAGTCTAATTTGTGTATTATTATTGACTAATATTTACTTGTGTTTTATACAGAGAGACCAAAACCTGTAGTGCGTGTAAATCCAGATCATCATGTGTTCAGAGGAGAGACAGTCACTCTCACATGTGACATACAGAGAGAAACACACACTGAGTGGAGATACAGCTGGATTAAAGATGGACACATTTACTCCTCATACACATCAACTCCAGATCTCAAGATCAGAACTGATTATGAGTCTGATAGTGGTAAATACAGATGTAGAGGAGAGAAAATCAGTGACTCACAGAAATCAGACATCAGTGATGCTGTTACACTGACTGTATCAGGTGAGTGTTCACATTCAACTCTGTTCAGGACAAATTAGACTGCAGTGGTATTTAGACACATATGAAGAAAAAAGTACTGAAAAAGAAAAGACACTTAAGGGGGGAAAGAAAAACATGACTAGAAACTGACTTACAGAATACAGAAAGTGTGTCTATAGAACATTGAAAAAAAAAAGAAAAGAAAATATTCTGTGTATACAAGTTAATCTCACTCGACAGCATTTGTAGCATAACAAAAATAATTTTGACTCGTCCCTCATTTTCTTTAAGAAAAGCTAAAATCGAGGTTACAGTGAGACACTTACAATGGAAGTCAATGGGGTCAATTTTTGGAGGGTTTAAAGGCAGAAATGTGAAGATTATAATTTTATAAAAGCACTTACATTAATTAATATTTTAAAATTCATCCATTATTTAAGATGTAAATTAGTTTACATCATCAGTTTTACAATCATTTTAGGGTTTTTAGGGTTTGTTCACAAATACATCGTCATGGCAATGAAGTTGTAATATTGGCTATAACTTTACACAGATGCAGTCAGTAAGTGATTTTATCACACTAAAAACATGTTTACATAGATATTGTTTATGTCTTGTGTCTATACTTTTGAAACTGTGAGTACTTTAATGTTTACAGATTGACCCCCATTTACTTCCATTGTAAGTGTCTCACTGTCATCTTGAGTTTTGCTTTTCTTAAAGAAAAGGAGGGACGAGTCAAAATGATTTTTAGTGGTAATCAGTATTATTCCACAAATGCTGTCGATTAGGGCTGTCCCCGGCCAAAGATTTTCCTAGTTAACTAGTAGTTGTTAAGCCATTAGTCGACTAGTTGCACGTTCATGATATTAATTTAATTAATTATATATATATATATATATATATATTGGGGGGCATCAGAAAATGGTTTGAGTTCCAGGGCTGAGAAAGAATGTTATAATTAACATTGCTAACACTGTTTTACATTACAGAGAAATACTAAACTGTAATAATGAGTCTTTAAAATATACATTTTACAAGTGCACGCACCAAGCGAGCCGCAGCGACACCGGCAAAAGCGGTAATGAAACCAGCAAGAAGACTGTCTGAATATTTTGTTAATTTATAGAGAGAAATGCACATTAGGGTTGTGCCGACAGACTTTGATCTCGGGGATTGATGATGGTCAGAGTGATCGCCAACAGATGATGCCTTTGACGATGTCAAGATGATATTTGGCTCGTTTTCCCATTAATGTATAAAATTATTATTATTATTAGACTTTTATTATTATCAAATTAATATTACAAATAATTTGCCACGCAGCACACAGACACGCGCTTGAAGAAACACTTTATTATATTATTAAAAGTGCAGTATGTAACATTTTTCACGTAATATTCACCTTTTTTTGCCAATGTGTGAACGGCTTGTAACGCAACTTAAAAAATGAGCTCTTCCCGGACTTCTTATGTTGCCTATTAAAGCCTGTAGACTGATTTTCATGCGAAGGGAGCGGGTCGCTTTTGCCGGGAAAATCCAAAGGATGTGACGTTTATGCGCGCTCCCGAGAGCCTTGCCTCAGTGCTTCTCTTCCGCTATTCAACAGCGACAACAAACTGCAACACTACGTAACGTTATCTTAGAGATGGAATCCAGCAAACCTCCGGCTCCCAGCACAACACCGACTCCTACACAAACTCAGAGTAAGCCAAAAAAAAAAAAACATTTATCTACTGAATCCCATCTGGCTAAGCGGAAACGTGATCGTGGTCAAGCGAAAACTAGAGTGAACATCGGCAGGGCATTTGATTCCTGGAGGGACCTTCGTTCGGTTTTGGGGATCAAAACCGACCATGGATTGCTGTTCTTCTTATTGGACAGGTAAGCTTACATAACTGCAAAGCATGTGAAATATAGTGCCATAAGGATTGATCTGTGTAATTTTAGCTAACTTGATCTTGCCTGCTAACGCTAATGAATTGCAAGCTACCCTGCTTCATAACTTTCAAATAATTTCAACGATCTTCTCTTTATACTAAAAGTCAGGTTAATGTCAATGTTAATCTGTAATTATTCAGCAAGGTAAACTACAATAACACATGAAATGAATGCTAGACAATTTTCAAGATAATGCAAAAAGACCCATTAATTAGTGTAACGTAACTTGATTATTCAGAAAATATATACAATCTGTTATTATAAAACAATAGCACATCGATATCAAAATGACAGTTGTGATGGAATCACATCAATACTGAATTGTGTCAACATTTTTATAATGTACAGTCTATTTTATAAACAGCTACTGTCATCATCCACCAAATTTAGCTAACAGCTATTGATAAAGCTGGCTAGCTAGCTAACGCCGACATCGCTATCGTATAAATGCAGTCAATGAATCATGCAAAGAAAAATGATTACTTCAAACTACAGTCTCGCATAGTCAGACCTATATCCACACTTTGTTTTAGACCTGTTCCAGCGCTGGAGTCAAATTAATACAGTCTCAAAGTTTGTAGTAAAACAATCATAACTGTGTAATTTTAATTAAGCTACCTCATCTGTCAGCATGATGGCGGTGAATCACGTTCAGTCTCTTTGTACGTCACATCATTGTTTTGGCCGATGCTCGCTCGCTCGTGTGCCTATTGAGTGTGTGCGCGCGCATGAGCAAGCTGGCTGCAGTTAACTTAATGGCCACAGGTGTCATTAATAACAAGGATTTCTGAATCTTACATACTGCACCTTTAAGAAAAGATGACATAAAAGCCATCTATGCGCATGTCTGACACACTGTTTGTACGGAGGTGTGCAGTCTCGTGTAGCACGCGCATGTTAAAGGTTCTTACTCTTTCTTTGTTTCTGTCTTCTGAATTTTTTTTTTTTATTTATTTTTTTTTTTTTGCAAGAATAGTATGGTCTATGAGAATGCTGCAAATGACCTCACACATCTCAGCTCAGGAGGTGTTTTGAGTTCAGTTCACTTTATTTCTACAGAGCAGTTCATTGTGAACACAACTCTGCAGCCTATACATCTGTGATTAAAACATAAATAATACAAAAACACCTCAAACCATGATTTATATTTCAGTGATTATTATCATCATTATAATTATTATTTTTACATGTATAATTGTTTTTATGTCTTCATTTGTGTAAGTCATTTTCCGCCTTACATATATATATATATATATATATTCTTTTATCACTTCATTATTTTAATTGCTTTTTCATTTTGTTTGGAGTGCAATTTGAATTTAGAAATGTATTTAAGTTTTGTTTTTTTTTTAAATAAATTAATTTTCAATTCAAAATCACTAAAGCAAGAATATTCACGATCCCTCAGTCCGGGTGTTGCCGATGTAATTGGGTGTTACAATATATATATATATATATCACGAAGGAGGGAACAAAACAAATTTATTCTCAAACATGATGTATTTCCCACGGATGCACGGATGAAATAGAGATGTTGCCCTTCACAACTGTTGTAAAACCATCTTTCAAAAAGTTGAACAACGCACATTTTAATTGCACTTATTTATTTTTTTCAATTTAATTTTTAATTAAAATAAATAAAAAATCAAATTCAAAGTTTGAGATCAAGGTGTCTTGCTTTATTGTGTAGGCTTAACCCTAACCCTGTTTAACGAAAATTACCCCATAATACCACATAGCGTCCAACCAGCGGTAATAACGGTGTTCATCCATTTCCTGTGGAGTTTTTTTTTTTTCTGCGACCAACCGACCAATCAAAACTTGGTCGACCAAGACTATTCTCATCGACTAACATTCGGTCGACTATCAGGAGGCAGCCCTACTGTCGATTGATCTTAACTTGTATTGAACCCAGAATATTCCTTTAAATTATAAATCACAATCCAATCTGGCACTGGAACTGCAGTCATATTCCACTGAGTCTGATACACTCATGTTCAATAATGTCTTGAACACCATGACTGAGCTGCTGGTTTTACTCCTCTGATCAATGTGTTTTGTACATACTGACATAAAGTCTCTTGTGTTGTTATCATCACCTGCAGCAGTGACTCGAAGCAATATAGAAATACGGTTCAATAGATTCTTGTGTGCTGAAACATCCATGTTTTTTATACACAAAGAAACCACTGCATAGTATTTGTTTTTTCTTCATGTTTTTCATATTAAAATAGAGTTTGAGTGTGAGACAATGGATGTTTTACCTCCTGTCTCAGTCATGATTATATCTGACCTGTTACAGTGGAGTCGAGCGACAGATATTAAACATGTTTTAGAGTTAATGAGATGAGTGTCAATGATTGATTGATGAAACTGAGACATGATCTCAACATTACTGTCATATGAGTAAATGTGATGGAATATATGTAACATAGTACTGACCACCATATGTCAACTGGAACACTGATCCTAATTAAAGAATCGACTTCATTTGACTGTGAAACACTTTGTACACATGAACTTAAAGCATAAACTCACATGTGTATGTTTGTGTTCATAACTCTGGATGCAACATGTGTGTTGTGTAAAGTGAGAGTTGTGTGTTTGTTTCTGGTTCTTACAGAGATTCCTAAACCTGTTCTGACTGTAAATCCTAAAACATCACAGATATTCAGAGGAGAGACTGTCACTCTCACATGTGACGTACAGATGACAGAAGTGACAGACTGGACATACAGATTGCAGTGTGATGGTGCTGATGTTCAAGACGTTTATGAGAAAGAGTTCAAGATTACTTTAATGTACAGCCGTAAATGCTGGTGTTACATTAGCAGAACATCTAGACCAGTCGGCACTTCCTGGAGTGATGAAGTGTCATTTACTGTCATCGGTGAGTGATCATCTGTTATATTATAATCATATGCATCAGTCAGCAGATACACAGTTTTCCTGAGCAACTACTGGGCGACACCATGATGATTATAATCGCCTGTTTTGTGTTTCTGTTCTCGAGACACAATGTAAAAACTACCGAAACGAGCGATTCAGACGGAGAACAACAAACATTTAAGTGTTATTTGGAGTAAAAATTACTTTCAGGCTCAACTTGTGAAGTTGTTGTCTGTCATAACTAGGGCTGCAACAACTAATCGATAAAATCGTTAATTATCGATAATGGAAATTATCGACAACGAATTTCATTATCAATTAGTTGGATATTTGCAGTAAGCACGAAGAAGCCCCGTCAGTGACGTCACTTCACAGCCCAGTGAAACATGTGTTACATGTTAAAACTCATCTGAAAAACAACGGAGACATGTTGTAGCGGAAAAACAGACCCAAGTTGTCCAGCGCATGAGAGTACTTTATAAACACTTCAAAGAAGATCATAATAATCACACAGTTTAATGTGGACCGGTTTCTCCGTCACGTGCGTTTACAGAGTCATTGTGCTGTTTGATGCATTAAGAGTTGTTTCTCTCCAGAGCATCACTTACATTTTACTGCTATTGTCTGTGTTTTATAATGTAAACATGTTATGAATTCAAAATCAGCCGCGCATTTCGCAAAACTGTTTGTTTTTACCACAAGCGAGTCTCTGTTAAACTTTAACGAGCAAGTGAGCGTCAGTCAAACCGATCGCAATCATATTGATTAAACTGTCAATAATTGATTGATGAAACTGAGACATGATCTCAACATTACTGTCATATGTGTGACTGATCAAATAACTATAATCTCTAAGTAAACATGCAAAAAACAAACAAACAACAACAACAAAACTTTGGGAAAGTGTTAAGAGGAACATTGATTCATATTTAAAATACACTAAAGGTGCTATATGTAATATATTTACTGTACTAAATCATAAAATGACCATAATATGTCATTAGAGAATTAGGAAACACGTTAAGTTGAAATACTGGCTTCTCCGATAACAATGCTACAGCCAGAGTATGTCAATCTTAAATCTTTGCCCAAAAATGAATCCTTCAACGATACCAAACACACACAAACCAGAAGCGAGCACAAACGATGGAGACGGGTGAGAGTGATTGACATGAGGTGTAACGCGATTTCACGGCTCCCAAAAGTTATCTTGTTAAATACAAAGAAAGGAATATGGTATGATGTTTCTTTTGACTGCACAAATCAACACAAACGAACGACACCGGTTCAGAGCGACTTGGACTACATGAGGTGGAGAGTGACATCACACAGCCAAAAAAACAATGTTTAATATCTCAAACACTGAACCAGCACAAAAGAATGGGATAGTTTTGGAGATGATTTAATTGTATGGGGTGCCAACTTCACAGAGGTCTTCTGCGTTCAGGAAAAAGATGGATATGTGTGTTGTTGTACTTATTACATTTATTTGAAAGGATTCAAATCTTCAGGATCTTCAGATTAACTGATTACAGTCTAATTCTTGTATTATTTTAAAATAGATGAATATTAACTTGTGTTTTATACAGAGAGACCAAAACCTGTAGTGCGTGTAAATCCAGATCATCATGTGTTCAGAGGAGAGACAGTCACTCTCACATGTGACATACAGAGAGAAACACACACTGAGTGGAGATACAGCTGGTTTAAAGATGGTTTAGACAATCCAGTCAGCACTGAGAGAGTGTACAGAATCACATCTGACAAATCTCACAGTGGAAAATACAGATGTAGAGGAGAGAGGAAACAAGACTCACAGAGATCAGACATCAGTGATGCTGTTACACTGACTGTATCAGGTGAGTGTTCACATTCAACTCTGTAGATAAACTCTGTTAAATAAATAAACTCTGTTGATTACAAACTTTGGATTCTTTATTGAATATACAGTCACTCTCACATGTGACATTGATGAAACTGAGACATGATCTCAACATTACTGTCATATGTGTGTGACTCGTCAAATCACTATAATCTTCATTTAAACTTTCTTTATATAACTATAAATGAAGACAGTTAATATAAAATGAATTGTATCGATAAAAAGAGAAATAAGAACAACTAACAGCAGTTACTGCCATACTAATATACAAGAGTATTTAACATCTTTACATAAAAATCCATCTTTACCAGTCAGATTATTTCACCAAATATATGATTCTATGTAATTCCCACCACTGTTCTTCTTGAGATATCTTCTTCTAATCATAATGGTGGTCCTGATTTAGGTAACTGGAAAGTGCTGGAAAAGTGCTTGAATTTCACTCTATGAGATTCCTCTGTTAAAACAGTCACTCAGTAAAATAATCTATAAATCAAACAATGTGTTATTTTTGTGCCTATTTTCATGCATTTCAATTCCAAAACTAATTTCCATCAAACTGAATTGTGTAATAATAATAATAATAATAAAACTGGAATATATATTAGTTTTATTAATAGTTTGTTAAAGATTAGTTTATTATATTTGATGAAAATTTATTGTGAAATTGAAATGTGTAAATCTTAAAAATAGTATTAACTTATTTATTTATTTATTTATTGAGTGATATGAGCAGAAAGAGAGTGTGTATTAAACTGTAGATGCTGCAGGTGTGTGTTGTGTAAAGTGAGAGTTGTGTGTTTGTTTCTGGTTCTTACAGAGAGAAAACCTGTTCTGACTGTAAATCCTAAAACATCACAGATATTCAGAGGAGAGACTGTCACTCTCACATGTGACGTACAGGGGACAAAAGTGACAGACTGGATATACGGATTGCAGTGTGATGGTGCTGATGTTCAAGATTTTTATGAGAAACAGTTCAAGATTACTGCAACATACAGCAGATACAGCTGTAAATGCTGGTGTTACACTATCAGAACATCTGGACAAATCAGCACTTCCTGGAGTAATGAAGTGTCATTTACTGTCATCGGTGAGTGATCATCTGTTATATTATAATCATATGCATCAGTCAGCAGATACACAGTTTTCCTGAGCAACTACTGGGCGACACCATGATGATTATAATTGCCTGTTTTGTGTTTCTGGTCTCGAGACACAATGTAAAAACTACCGAAACGAGCAATTCAGACGGAGAACAACAAACATTTAAGTGTTATTTGGAGTTAAAATTACTTCAAGGTCACCGCGGGACCTTAAAAAGTCTTAAATTTACATTTTAAAATTTAAGGCCATAAAAAGTCTTAAATATCTTAAATAAATTACAAGAAGTCTTAAATTTTGGGGCGTGAATAGAGGAGACACTTAAAATAGAAGAATCTCTCTCTCTCTCTCTCTCTCTCTCTCTCTCTCTTTGAGATTGTGGAGGAGCTGAGTGCGTGTTGAGAGCGTTTATTGTGATCAATCTTCAGTGTCTTTATATATATATAATTATTATTATTATTATTATTATTTCTTCTCTTTTTATTCTTCTTTTCCCCTAGCTGTTTTTTAAATCTTTTTCAATGTAGGAAGAAAAGTTTGCGTGTGTGTGTGTGTGTGTGTGTGTGTGTGACTGCTCACGTGCAAGGAACGCCAACCCTGTCACTCCGAAACGGCTGCAGGTGTGTACATGAGTCCGGGGTGACAGTGGAGGAGTTGCTCTTGATTATCGGTCAGAAACTTGGTTTTGAAAACATCGTCTCGGCTTCACGGATGAACAAAGCAGTAGTTGTGTTTTTAAAATCTGAAGTACTCGTCAATGAGTTGACTGTGAGCGGAATATGGGTGAAGGAAACTTTTGTTCCGGTAACCCCGCTATCTGCTCCAGCAACCAAAGTAATCGTTTCCAAAGTTCCCCCTTTCATATCTAATGAAGCTATCGTGAAAGAGTTAGTGAGATTTGGTAAGATTGCAAGTCCCATAAAACACGTTCTTTCTTTTAGACGACATGTCTATATGTTTCTTAACTCGCCGGAGCGGACCTTGGAAGTTTCTTTCCGTGTTACTCACGGAATCTGGATGTAGTCATTTACCTGATAAAGCTGTGAGTGTTGGTGATGAAAATGATCAGAGTGATGATGATGATGATACTGTACAGAAATTTGGTTCTGAGGAAAACATGGCTGATGAGACTGAGAGTTTATCACAGTATACAGATGATGGAATGAGAGATGATGAGCAGTGGTCTGATGTGTCTAAGGAGGTTGTGAAAGATCTATATCCCTTTGAGCAGATCAATTCTTTTCTTGATAAGACAAAAGGAAAAGCAGGTGTTGAAATAAGAGATTACTTCCCTGATGTTAAAGTTTATTGCTTCAGTAATGTGGTTTAGGAAAGTAAGTAGCTATGATGAGCTTTCACAACAGAAAATATTTCATCTTAAAAAGCACTTAAAGTTGCTAGATCAGGAAGAAGGATGGGAAAAACGTGGGGAAAATCTAAATAATGGCTGAAAATTTCTCTTTCCATCTGATCAGTTTTCTCTTTTCCTCTCTCTTCTGTATGGAGAGCTTAAGGGTGGGTTCTCTTAATATCAATGGGATGAGGGATGGGAGAAAGAATGAGGTTTTATCAGAAATCATTGGTTTGAAAGATTTGAGTGTTACATTTTTGTTAGAAACTCATATTACTTGTAGTAATGAAGTTAACTGGGGTTTATGGTGGAAAGGAGAGTATGTTCTCAGTCATGGGACTAATTTAAGTGCTGGTGTGGCTGTTCTTTTTTCTCCTATTGTAAAAGGTAAAGTTTTATCAAAAAATGAAGTAGAGCCAGGAAGGTTTTTAATTTTTAAGGCTGAAATTAGTAATTTTATATTCCTGTTTGTAAATATTTATGTTCCTAATGTTGGAGCAGAAAGGAGTTTACTTTTCAAGAAGTTTGAAAATATAGTTAAAGAAGAAAATGAAGACGTGTTTATTGTTGTAGGGGGCGACTGGAACTGCACTCTTGATTTTTAATCTTGATAGGAATGGGGAAGAACCTCATGCACAGTCAGCCTCTTCTTTAGCTGGTGTACTGAAAAAGCTGAATCTCTCAGATGTATGGAGAGAACACAACCCTTCTATAAAACAATATACATGGGTGAAGGTCTGTAATGATAGGATTTATGCTGCTCGTTTGGACTGTTTTTTATATATCTTGTAACCTGAAAAATAGAGTTGTTAGTACAGAAATTATTCCTAATATACTTTCTGATCACAAACTCATTAGGGTTGGTTTTACCCTGTCTAAAAGTACACATAAGAGCTGCTACTGGCATTTTAATACCAAACTTTTAGAAGATAAAAGAACGTTGGACTGAAAAAAAAGAAAACATTTAAGCTTAATTCTGAATGAAAGGGTTTAAGGAGCTCTCATAAGAAGCCGTTATTTAACTCTGAAGGATATGGATGCTCCTCCTACTACTTTTTTTTTATCTAGAGCATAAAGTGGGTCAGCAGAAATTGATGCTTTCATTGAAGGACAACAATGGACACGTTACCTCAGACCCACAGGAGATGAGAAAGCTTGCTGATTTCTATTCTAATTTGTACGCTGCTGAAATCTCTGATGAACATTGTAGAAGAGAGCTGCTAAAAGACTTGCCTGTTTTATCTGAAGATCATAAAAAGCTTTTAGAGACTGATATCTCTTTTGAGGAAGTCTCTCTGGCTGTCAAGGGTCTCTCTTCAGGCAAGAGTCCTGGCTTGGATGGATTACCGGCCGAGTTTTACAAATCTTTTTGGACAATAATAGGAGAGGACTATTTTAAGGTACTTCAGAAATGCTGTAGTGAAGGTTTTCTTCCAACTAGCTGTCAATGTGCTGTTTTGTCATTGCTCCCAAAAAAGGGAGATTTAACTCTTCTAAAGAACTGGAGACCTGTGGCAATCTTGTGCACAGAATATAAAATGTTGTCCAAGGTTCTAGCAAATAGATTAAATAATGTGCTGCATGATATTGTACACAAAGATCAGTCATATTGTGTTAAAAATAGGTCAATCATGGATAATCTTCATTTAATCAGGGATATTTTTGATTATACTGTTTGTAAAGATGCCAATATGGGCCTGTTGTCCCTGGATCAGGAAAAGGCTTTTGACAGAGTTGATCATAGTTTTCTGTTTGACACCCTCAATGCTTTTGGTTTTGGGGAAAAATTAATCTCAAGGATTAAACTTTTATATACTGAAGCGACATGCATGATCAAAATGGGTGGTGGGTTAAGTATCCCTATTAATGTTAAAAGAGGAATCAGACAAGGTTGTCCACTTTCAGGTCAACTGTACAGTCTTGTAATTGAACCCTTGTTGTGTAAACTGAGAAGAGAGTTAATGGGCCTACAGGTCAACACCATAAACTGTTCTATTAAACTCTCTGCCTATGCTGATGATATTACAGTTATAATCAGAGACCAAAGTGACATTCAGGTGCTTAAACAGGCTTTAGAGTTTTATGGAAAAGCCTCATCAGCAGTAGTTAACTGGGGAAAAAGTGAAGCTTTATGGTGTGGTAGAGTTCTTAAAGGTCCAATGCTTCCTGGTGGGCTGCAGTGGGGAAGAGCAGGATTTAAATATTTAGGAGTGTTTTTAGGGACAGAAGAGTTTAAGAAGAAAAACTGGGAAGGCCTCTTGCACTGCACTGGTGGTGCAAAGGGTGGTGCGAATTGCCAGACACATCATCGGAGGTGAGCTTCCCTCCCTCCAGGAAATATATACAAGGCGGTGTGTGAAAAAAGCTCGGAGGATCATCAGAGACTCCAGCCACCCGAGCCATGGGCTGTTCTCACTGCTACCATCAGGCAGGCGGTATTGCAGCATCAGGACCCGCACCAGCCGACTCCATGACAGCTTCTTCCCCCAAGCAATCAGACTTTTGAACTCTTGATCTCCCACGATCAAAATACATCAGCACTGCACTTTATTACTCTTACTCTTATATCTCACACTGGACTGTCATAATTATATTATTATTATATTATATTCTCTCTTAACAACTTACTATCAACCGACAGCCTGAATGTCAATACAGTACAATACTGTACATTCTATATATACTATATATACTTTTTTATTGAATAATGTGTATCTATATAGTGCGTATTGTATACTGTACAGTGTATGTTATTATTTGTATATTGTTGAGTGTAATTATGTGTATATCAGATGTTTAAATTGTGCTGTGTTAATTTGATGTTATTGTAAATTGGTATATGTTTCATCACTGTCACGACTGCTATGTTGATCGGAACTGCACCCAAGAATTTCACACACCATTGCACTTGTGTATATGGCTGTGTGACAATAAAAGTGATTTTGCTTTTTTTTTTTTTTGCTTTTTGGAGAAAGTGTGTGCTAGGTTGTCTCACTGGAATTGGTTGCTCCCTCAGTTGTCCTATAGGGGGAGGGTTCTGGTATGTAACAACTTGGTTGCTTCTTCACTTTGGCACAGAATGACAATACTTGAGCCTCCTGAGGATTTAGTGTGAGGAATACAACAATGACTAGTGGACCTTTTCTGGTCGGGAGAGCACTGGTTGAAGGCTGCGGTGCTGTATTTACAGTGCATCCGGAAAGTATTCACAGCGCTTCACTTTTTCCACATTTTGTTATGTTACAGCCTTATTCCAAAATGGATTAAATTCATTATTTTCCTCAAAATTCTACAAACAATACCCCATAATGACAACATGAAAGGATTTCTTTGAAAAAAAGAAGTTTGTTTGAAATCTTTGCAAATGTATTAAAAATAAAAACGGAAAAAAAATCACATGTACATAAATGCATAAATTAATAAAGATTATCTATAATAATTAAAGATTCCTTACCCATTCTTCAATCACATAATTAATTTTATATCATCTATTCTTAGTATACACAAACATGTAGATACATAACACACACACACACACACTTGTTGAGCCAATTATAATCAGGGCTCGAGTTGAGGGGATATGAGGTGTCCCCCTTGTTGCAAGAAATACCAAAAAGCATCCCCCTTGTAAAACCAGCATCCCCTTTATTTATTTATTTATCACACATATACATTTGCATATATACAGTGAAATTCTTTTTTTTTTTCCACATATCCCAGCTAAGCTGGGGTCAGAGTGCAGGGTCAGCCATGATACAGTGCCCCT
>NC_059344.1:66195087-66227587 GCF_019703515.2 Myxocyprinus asiaticus | reverse complement strand
CAGTCAGCAGATACACAGTTTTCCTGAGCAACTACTGGGCGACACCATGATGATTATAATTGCCTGTTTTGTGTTTCTGGTCTCAAAACTACCGAAACGAGCGCTTGTGTGTGTGTGTGTGTGTGTGTGTGTGTGTGTGTGTTTTGGGATGACTGTGGCTGTGCGAGGACTAGTGAGAAACGTCAATAGCTTTTCTTCCTCAGAGAATTTTTTTTTTTTTTTTTTTTAACACAAAAATGAAAATAATATAATGATGAAATGTATAGTTGTCTCTTACAGTTTCAAGGCTGTTAAGGGACAAATTGTTAGCCTCATTTGACAGTGCAATTAATAAGTAGTAGTTACACATACATGAAGCAGAATACATCTTGCTGTTGAAGTGCTGATGTTGACTGAGGCTGTTTTACTTCTTTTTTAAAATGTCCATTTCAATATTCTAATAAATCTCCTCATCAAGACAAGTGCACACCTACACAACATTTGTCTCTAAAGCATCGAGGTAATTACATCCAAAAGTTACAATCTCATGGGCTGATCGTAATTAACTTCTTATCAGTGATTGGCCAGTTTACATGTCAATCAATACTTCTTGTCAAGAGTGAATGAAGACACTGTTTGATGTGCAGCGAGGAGAATAGCGGTTCTAATAAGGATTATTTTTTACTGTGTGAATAAAAACTCTGTGATTAGTACATGTTTTTAGGTTATTCAGCCCGGTAAGCCCACCACTAGTGCCGCACCTACATCTCGACTCTGTTAACTATCGGCACTTTAAAGTCACATGTTTTTGAAAATGTTTACAAATGTAATACTTTAAACATCACATTACCCGCTAAGAATATACACCGATGTGAGTGAAAACACTGGAGATGGAAATTAAAAACAGGCGAATCGTGAAACACTTCTGCGTTCAGGAAAAAGGTGGATATGTGTGTTGTTGTACTTATTACATTTATTTGAATGGATTCAAATCTTCAGGATCTTCAGATTAACTGATTACAGTCTAATTCTTGTATTATTGTAAAATAGATGAATATTTACTTGTGTTTTATACAGAGAGACCAAAACCTGTAGTGACTGTAAATCCAGATCATCATGTGTTCAGAGGAGAGACAGTCACTCTCACATGTGACATACAGAGAGAAACACACACTGAGTGGAGATACAGCTGGATTAAAGATGGTTTAGTCAATCCAGTCATCACTGAGAGAGTGTACAGAATCACATCTGACAAATCTCACAGTGGTAAATACAGATGTAGAGGAGAGAGGAAACAAGACTCACAGAGATCAGACATCAGTGATGAACTTACACTCTCAGTATCAGGTGTGTGTACATCTCTGTAGACTTTTACAAAGTTTATACAGTTTGTACTGAGTGTTTATCAGGAGCTCTGAGTAAATATTTATTTCTCTGTACAGATTTACCCACAGCTAAACTCACTGTACATCCAGAAACATCTGTTTTCACTGGAGAGACAGTGATCATGAAGTGTGACATTGAGTCTGATTACAGTAACTGGAGATATGAGTGGTATAAAGACAGAACTGTAGTGTCTGAGTCTGAGCGTTACACTGTAAACACAAACACTCTCACTATCAGAGGAGCTACTGAGTCTGATCAACATCAGTTCTGCTGTCGAGGAAAGAGAGATGGAAGACCAGCAACATCACAGAAGAGTAACTGTTATTACTCTCAATGTTAAAGGTGAGTAATTACTGTAGTAAAGACTCAGACAGCAGAAGATGAACTCTGTTTATTAATGACCCAAATGTTCTTCACCACAGACTCAAAGCTCAATCCTGAACTCACATCAGATACTGCAGGAGCTGCACTGACAGGAAACACGGTGACTCTGATCTGTCACATGACTCAGACCGCTGGATGGGACTTTTACTGGTACAAACACACACAGAACTCTGAGAAAAAGAAGACAGAAACAAACTCCTACAGAGTCCATATTGATTCAGTGTCTGATGGAGGTCAGTACTGGTGTAGAGCTGGAAGAGGAGAACCAGTTTACTACACAAACTACAGTGATGCACTGTGGGTCAATGTCACAGGTGAGATTGAACATACTGTATACTTCTTTTTTACCAGTGACTGTGTTTGTAAATTGTGTTTGCACTAAGAGATCCTAAAGACAATGTGACCATAAAGCCTGATTTGCTGCTCCTCACACATATGCTCCTCTAAAAACTTGATTTTCTGTCACTCTGTACAATTAATGATGTGAGCCTCTTATAAACCTGATCATAGGTGACATCTTTCTGTTCTGAAAATATCAGGCTTGGAAACTCAACCTCTGAGAATACAAAGTAAATCTGCTAGATCATCCTAAAAAAAATAATCCTAGACATTTTTTACAGTTATGAATGTAGTTGTATAATGTATCTGTTTCACCACAACTTTGAAATATGTTTATTTGTAGCCAGGAAATTACTTTTGGGTGGCCCACAATAAAAATGGATGAGCCAAGTTTTCTCCCCCAGAGAAATCAATATTCAGAATTCATGCATTTTTGAACTATCTTATAAATATATATTAGAAGTCAAAGAATAATCTCTAATATCCTTGGTTAGGTCACTGTTTAGATGTATTTAGCTCAAACATTCACAATAGCCCTATTCAGATGGGACTCGTTTTCCCTGAGGAGGTCAGAGAAATTTGTGTTTCACAGATGTACTTTGTGATTTTAATCCCGTCTGAATCTGATAAATTTGTGTTTTTCTCACACAACCTCTGTAAAAATTTCAGACCAGATCTTGATCAACATGATCACTCCTATCCTGGAGTCTTTGCACTGGCTCCTTGTCAGTTTTCATGTAGATTTTTCACCTATAAGGTTCTACAGGGATTTATCTTGCAGTATTTGTATGAACTTCATTTCAGCTCAACGTCCCTCAGTGTCTCTGATCATCAGTCCCAGCAGAAGTCAACACTTCTCATCTCACTCTCTCTCTCTGAACTGTGAGGATCACAATAACTCTACTGGATGGACAGTGAGAAGATACACAGACAGTGAGAGAATGAAAGATTGTTCATCTACAGGATCTACATGTAAAATCAGCTCCCTTAAAACATCTGACACTGGAGTGTACTGGTGTCAGTCTCAGTCTGGAGAAAACAGTCAACAAATTAACATCACAGTACATGGTGAGTTGTATGACACTCAAAACCAGGTAAAATATCATGATATTTAGTTTTATTGATTTATTTTTAAGGCTAAAGACAGAAGTACTTTTTAAAATGCATTCACATTTAAGTGACATATACTTGTAAAAACTACAGATAAATTACAATAAGAGTTGTAGATTGTACTGTCATGCTGAAAGTGTATTTTCAAGAGTTTTTGTTGTTTATTTGTACACTGAATGTCAAAGGTCAGTAATAAATGATAGAAAGTGCACAATTTCCCCTCCACATCTCATCTTAAAGAGATAGTTCACCCAAAATCAAACATTCTGTCCCAATTTACTCACTGTCTAAATCTCTATTCTAAACCAGTATGATTTTTTTCTTATGTGCATAAAAGGAGATATTTTAATGAATATCACGATCCATCTTTCTCAATACAATGACGGTGGATAGTGACTTACGTTTAAAGCTTTAAATATACCCAAAAGTATCTATAAAGTAGTCCATGTGACTGATGTGTCATATTCCAAGACTTGTGAAGACATACGACAGATCTTGGTGAGAAACAACCAGAAATTGAAGTCATTTTTTTTTTTTGGAAAAAACAAGAGAAGTTCATTCACAGGGACTCGTGTGTTAACACAAGAGTTTGCATTGTTGTTGGCACTAAAACCTACTGTATGACATCAGAACACTTGGAGGCGTGAGTCGCATGGACTACTTTTATAATACTTTTGGGTCCTTTTGTAAGCTTTAAAATGAGGCACTATCCACTGTCAATAGTGTTGAGAAGATGAGCTGAGATATTAATTAAAACATCTCCTTTTGTAGTCGCCCCAGATAGCACACATACTGTACGTCTCTGAGACGTCTGTTTCTGAGTGTTTCATCTGGAAATCATCAAATCCTAATTAACATTATCTGCTGAATGTCTTATTGACATCTGAGAGATATGTCTTATAGATGTATTGCAGATGAGCAAACAATGTAAACAAAAAATATATCTTCAAGATATAAACACACACATCAAATAGACATCTGGGTGATGTACGTGTGCTGTCAGGGACATATGATAAAAAGTCATAGAGGTTCAGAACAACATAAAGGTGAGTGTATTATGACAATTTAATTTTGGTGTGAACTATTCCTTTAAGAGTTCATGTATGTATTTATGTGTTTCAAGATTTGGCTCTGTAGTCTATGTACAGCATGATGTCATATTCCTGCTGTTTGTCCATTTCCTCTGTTGTGTAGATGGTGATGTGATTCTGGAGAGTTCTGTTCATCCTGTGATTGAGGGAGATACTCTGACTCTACACTGTTTACATCGATCTACAAACTCCTCAATCCTCACAGCTGATTTCTATAAAGATGGATCACTCCTCCAGAATCAGACGACAGGAGAGATGAGCATCCCTACTGTCTCAAAGTCACATGAGGGTTTCTACTCCTGTAAACACGGAGAGAGAGGACAGTCACCCAAGAGCTGGATCTCAGTCACAGGTGACATTTATTCCAATGAGTTATACTGAGAACTTTGCAATAATAAAATATGAAAAAATGTGTCTGTCATGTTCTCCAGTCTCAGACGGTTCATCTACTCGTCTGGTGATTTGGGTGGTTGCGGGTCTGAGTGTCGCCTTGTTACTCATCATCTCAGTGATCCTGATGTGGAGATACAAAAACAACAAAGGTTTGTTCATAGTATTGTATGATCAGTACTAATGTACACCACCAAATGAAGTCAAACAGAGAAATGTTTTGATAGTGCCACATAGTCACAGTGTTTCCCTTTTGAGTGAAATCAACATACAAATACTTTATTTATAGTTTACTCTGCATATTAAGGGACACAAGAAAGTATTTTAACATGAAATGAAATGACACACATTAGCTTTAAGAGAAGTTGACATGTCGACTATATCATTGATCTTTGTCTCTATCTACTGTAGATCAGCAGTGTATCAACCAACAGACATCAGTTCAGAATCAGAGGACACGACCTGGAGAATCCCAGACAGAAAACTGTCCTCTACAGTCTGGTCAGACTCAATAACACATTATTCAAGTGTTTACTTGTAACACAGCTGTGTGTGTATCTTTAATCCTCAAACACATGTTTGCTGTCCAGCAGGTTGTGATCACATTTATGATGATCTGGATACAATGTATAAGAAGAGCACAGGTTGAGTCTTAAACATTTAGTTACATTTAGTAAATAAAAATAAATAATAATAAAATATATATAAAAAAATATATATATATATTGTCCATCTTTAAAATGCCCATCTGATGGCTAACTTGTTTTGTTTTTTTTCCTGTTGTCCAGGAGCATCAACAGATGAGGTCACATATTCAGAGGTCACTATTAAAACAAAGATATCTGTGGATAAAGGTAAAATAAATCCTCTTTACTACAGCTGTTAAGAATTTATATTTATTAATCAAAAACATCAATCATCACTGTATTTCTGTTGTATAAAATATCAATACACAATTTTTTTTCATTTATTTAATATACAATTTTTATTTTTTTATTTTTTAATGAAACGTATTGTGTGTATATACAGTTGTGCTCAAAAGTTTGCATACCCTTGGTAATATGAAAATATATATATATATATATATATATATTTTAAAGAAAACATGAGTGAGCAGGCAAAACACATTTCTTTTATTTCTTATGGGATTCGTATTCAACTGTAGGTTATAACAGAATGGCACAATCATAAAACAAAACATAGCAACAAAGAAAAAATAAATTAAATGACCCCTGTTCAAAAGTCTTCATACCCTTAGTTCTTAATACTGTGTATTGCCCCCTTTAGCATCAATGACAGTGTGCAGTCTTTTGTAATAGTTGTCTATGAGGCCCCAAATTCTTGCAGGTGGTATAGCTGCCCATTCATCTTAGCAAAATGCCTCCAGGTCATGCAACATTTTTGGTCATCTTGCATGAACCGCACGTTTGAGATCTTCGCAGAGTGGCTCGATGATATTAAGGTCAGGAGACTGTGATGGCCACTCCAGAACCTACACCTTTTTCTGCTGTAACCACTGGAGGGTCAACTTGGCCTTGTGCTTAGGGTCATTGTCGTGCTGGAAAGTCCAAGAGCATCCCATGCACAGCTTTCGTGCAGAAGAATGCAAATTGTCTGCCAGTATTTTCTGATAACATGCTGCATTCATCTTGCCATCAATTTTCACAAGATTCCCCGTGACTTTAGAGCTCACACATCCCCAAAACATCAGTGAGCCACCACCATGCTTCACAGTGGGGATGGTATTCTTTTCACTATAGGCCTTGTTGACCCCGCTCCAAACATAGCGCTTATGGTTGTGACCATAAAGCTCTATTTTGGTCTCGTCACTCCAAATTACAGTTTGCCAGAAGCTGTGAGGCGTGTCAAGGTGTTGTCGGGCATGTTGTAACTGGGCTTTTTTGTGGCATTGGCACAGTAAAGGCTTCTTTCTGGCAACTCGACCATGCAGCTCATTTTTGTTCAAATATCATCATATTGTGCTCCTTGAAACAACCACACCATCTTTTTCCAGAGCAGTCTGTATTTCTCCTGAGGTTACCTGTGGGTTTTTCTTTGTATCCTGAACAATTCTTCTGGCAGTTGTGGCTGAAATCTTTCTTGGTCTACCTGACCTTTGCTTGGTATCAAGAGATCCCAGAATTTTCCACTTCTTAATAAGTGATTGAGCAGTACTGACTGGCATTTTCAAGGCTTTGGATATCTTTTCATATCCTTTTCCATCTTTATAAAGTTCCATTACCTTGTTACGCAGGTCTTTTGACAGTTCTTTTCTGCTCCCCATGGTTCAGTATCTAGCCTGCTCAGTGCATCCACGTGAGAGCTAACAAACTCATTGACTATTTATACACAGACACTAATTGCAATTTAATAAGTCACAGGTGTGGGAAATTAACCTTTAATTGCCATTTAAACCTGTGTGTGTCACCTTGTGTGTCTGTAACAAGGCCAAACATTCAAGGGTATGTAAACTTTTGATCAGGGCCATTTGGGTGATTTCTGTTATCATTATGATTTAAAAAGGAGCCAAACAACTATGTGATAATAAATGGCTTCATATGATCACTATCCTTAAATAAAAGTTTTTTTTGCATGATTAGTCATATTTTCAAAATCAATGCCAAAATTTCACAATTTCTGCCAGGGTGTGCAAACTTTTGAGCACAACTGTATATATATATATATATATATATATATATATATATATATATATATATATATATATATATATATATATTTAGATGATACCATGCGTGTACGTTAATGTATCTTTAATTTTCAGGTTGTGATCAGATTTATGATGATGTGGATACAAACTATAAGAAGAGCACAGGTTAAGTCTTAAAAAATTAGTTACCGAAATGTACAAAAAAACAAAAAACAAACAAAAAAACACACACACAAAAGCAAAGGTGAGAATACAGTCGGATGTTCCTGTATGTTGTAAATTATTTCACTGATTTTCTGTTCTGTTTCAGACGTTGAGACTGCAGGACCCGCCGATTTGACTTACGCCCAGATCAATATACACAACACAAAGAAAGCCAAGGGCAAAGGTCAAAACTCAACAAACTGTATCTAAACACAACAGTCCGAATGTTATAAAATCTTTAATCTCAAACTAAGGGTCTGTTCCTAAACTTAGTGATTCACCTCGCTGTCTCCTACCTACATAGACAGCTATTTTCTATGTCAGCATCTTTACTGAAATGATTCCTCATAAGAGAGTGATTTGGGACACTCTACACAGGCAGCAGCTCCGCACATCATTTCAATAGTGCTCCTCACACGCAGCGCACGGGACACTCGACTCACAACTGATCTCAATACAGCTGACGCAAGAGAAACGACACGATCCTCTAATGAGGATAAATACACACAGCACACACACATTGTGGGTAAAATAGTCAGTTTTGTGTCATATTAAACTGTTATTTATCGATACTTTTCCACCAAGCTCAGCATAGTGCATTCTGGGATCACCTACCCGGGGAAGGATACATATGATGATACATTAGAATTTGGCCAAAACTAGATATCTTAAGAGGCAGCATAATTAAGATACCTAACTTTTGGAACAGTCTTCAAGTCGGAAGCGCCTATGATATCTTAAAATGCTGCCTCTGGAGGACGCTCACTAGGTTTTGGAACAGATCCTACTGTATATCAGAGTTTAACAAGTTGTTTGGCTTGGATTTGAATAAGCCGATCTAATAGCTATAAAGCCATCATTTATAATCATATAATATTTCTCTAATGTTAGAAAAGGAAACTCATTACAGCTATCAAACAACACTCTAATAACAGAGCCATTTCATGTGACATCATTAACAACAATCACATTATTCAGTTTTTCTAGATCAAAGATGAATTAGACTGTTCTGTCTTTGTGCCAACTGTAGTATTAGGTCCAATCTGTTACATGCATAGAAACATTTCTGTGTTTAATAGTTAACATATTAAAGGTTATCATTGTACCGATCAAACAACAGAACAACAACAGTAATGTTTGAGACAGATCAAAAATGATATTTTGCTGTTATTTTCTATGGTAGATGTTGGAAAAAGCTTCGCAGATGTTTTAATTGAAATGAAAACTAAGGACAATCAAAGAGGTAAGTCAGAAAAAAAGCCCTTTAATATGACATCAAACATTTAAAGATTACAGGTCACATCTGATGTTAAATAAAATACATATAATATTTAATATACTCTTTCTTTTGTTTCCTCCATAAGAAAATTAAATAATAATAATAATTTTAATATTAATAATAATAATAATAAAATCTGTAAATAATAGAAATGGTTTAAATTAGTCTTATTTAAATATGCTTAACATTGGCAAAGTATAAAATAATTAAAATTAATGCAAAATAAAATATAGTTGATTTTAATTATTGTTTTAAACATATTAATTGTGTTTATGTATAATGAGTATGGTGTTATGTTGTTTATGACTCTCTGTTGTTCACTATCAGGGAAAAGCAGTGAGTGTGGAGACACTGTTTACTCTGATCTGAAGCAGAACACAGACAGAGGTGAGAGAAACACACATATAATATCACCATTCAAAAGAGACATCACAATTACAGTTCAAATGATGCACGGTGAATGTGCCAAATACAGATGAAGCTTTTTACTTTTATTATTATTATTCATTTGTGCCTTTTAGGTGACAGTGCTGGAGTCGATGCAACTTATGCTCAAGATTTTAATCACCAAAAGAAAAAAACCCGGAAGAATTGATCAAGTTCAACTATTTTAAAATACACACATTTACATGTAGAAGAAACACTGAAATCAATCAATGATCAGCTCATTCATTAAAAAAGACACCTGACAAGATAAAACTGGATTTAGATGAGATTTTGAAATGAGATGTTTTTTATCCAGTCTTGACGTCAACATGTAATGAGAGAATGATGTTAAATGCCTTTACATGCAAAAGTTCTGATCATTTTTCTTGTATTTTGTGTCGGGAAGTTTGTACACAAACCTTCTGCTTTTTATAATGCGCTTATTTTAAATGTGTGTTTAATAGTGGAACATTTATTGTAGTTGGGAACACACTTTCTTGTTTAAGCTCAGAATTTGCACTCTTTCATGTCAATTGTAAACTAACTCTTACATTATAAACCTGTGTATGTGTGTTTCTATGTTTCTATAATGTCAGTGTAACTATATTCATGTTTAAATTAATTGCAGTTTTCTGTCTGTGTTCTGCAGTGTCTCAAAGTTTCAAGAATCACTTTAACCGCAATATCAGTTATATTTTCATCAGTTAAACACTTCCTGTCTGTACTGAAGATGTGCCAGTATTTATGAGGAGGATTTTGCCAAGAGAATAAGACTTTTATTTAAGGTTTATTTTTCATATGATTTTGGATCAGTTGATTGTTTTTGTTTGAACAGTTTCTCAGATTTTCTGTCATTTTGATGTAAAATAAAAACATAAACCTGATGTTCTTCTCATGAGCATTTATCACACTTAAAATAGTTCACCACGGGACCATTTTTAACCCTGGGTTAACATAATCTGGGGCTATATTGTTTTATATGCATACTCATACTTTACACAGGATTTGTAAATGACACTTTTTGCTGTTGCACATTATCTAGAATTAAAAACAGTGATAACCCCCTTTAAGAATTACAGGTGTGAAATCTTGCAGAACCCAGATTAAAAGTAGCCAGAACAGGTAAGATTACTTCAGGTAAATGTTAGTATGTTTTGGGCGGGGAGTCGATTCCAAAACTATTTACTTCTTTGATTTTGAAACATTGGGAATCGAGTCAAATGCAAAGATTTGAGTCATTAATGGTCATAAATATTTCTTGTAAGAAACCTGATTGTATTTTTGTTTTAAATACACCTTGTGTCCTTATGACAATGGACATTTTATATAACATTTCATATAACAACATCCTGACCAGGATTTTGGTAGCCATACATAGGCAGAGCTGCCACAGATCCAATATTGATCTTTCAATGCCCCAAATTTAGCATCTCTTGGGAGAATAATCGAATCTGGATAAACAGTGAGATTCTTATACCCTGTTGGAGTTAAAAGGAGGAGATAAGTGACATTTCTCTTAAACCATAATTAATCAATTTCCACCAAAAATTATCTTTGTGGGCGGCGTTACTTGCATCAAAATAGTCTATATTCTCGGCCACCAGATTTAGACTGTTCTCATTAGGTTGTGCTAGCATGGTAAATCTGAGAACGATGAGGAGGATGAGAACCTTCATTTTATTGATATGAAATTAATTAATGGGGAAACAGTAATAAAATGTGTACCAGATAATAACTTGGTTCTCACAAGTACAATTAGGAAATCTCTCACAAAACCAATAATGAGCTGGGATGTCTCGTTTGGGTGCTGGGGGTGTGACACAGTGTCCATCAATGTAGATGAGGTGTCCTGGGCATGGAGAGAAACACCTATGCTGGAAGTACCAGCCTCCCACGGCGACAGATTTATCTCGAACGATGGCAGTGATGGTGTCGGGATAGATCGGCCAACTGACACATCTAGTACTGCAGGATCGCTCAGGAGGACGTCATGCACGTAGTTTCTCCAGGTCAACGATTCGGACATCAGTCGTTGGACTATTCGAATTAGACCAAGGAATTCCTTGTAGTTCCCTGAGAGCATCAATTGGTACCTAAAAATTTTCATATAGGTATAGATAGAGAACCACACACATACAAAGAAATGACAGAAAAGGGGAGAGAAAACATCCAGAAAGGAATACTCTTCCCACTAAGTTAGTAACTTTTTTTTTTTTTTTTTTTTTTTTTTTTTTTTTTTATATTCGGAGAGGCATTACATCAGCACCCTAAGGCACTTTCACTCGGCTGATCTGTCAGGGGGAAAGTAGTGTTATCATTTTTGCAGCATTAAGCTGTAGCGTTGGCAGGGTCTGCGATTTAGGGTTAGTAGAGCAAGCAGGAATAGTTTAGTTTGCATTAAATGCATCCTTCGAGTCAAGCCTGGCTCGATTTCAACATGCAAGGATATTTGAGTTGTCAACAACACTGGACAAGTGCAGGGCCATCATAACTTGAGGACATTGGTCAGAAAATTCCTACTTACTCTAATTCCTTTTAACGGACCCGTCAGACCTGCTTTCAACAAAATGTCTGCAACTTTCTCAGAGGTTGCGGTTTGCAGATGAAAGGCTTCTACCCATCGAGGGAACTGGCACACTATTACCAACTCATACTTATAGCCATGGTCAGAGGGCAAAGAGATAATATCAAGTTGCAATATGCAAATAATCAAAGTTTAGCTCACATTTGTTCTGAGAAAGCCAATTCCGTTTCCAATTCTATGATTAATTAGATTTTCTTTAGGATGTGATCTGCTAGCATAGTGACATTAGATTGTGAACGTTTGTTTATCACTGCTAATCTAGCCATTTGTGTGCAGTTAGTTCACTCAGGTTTAGTGGAACTCATGTTTGGGACAGATTCCTGTAACTTCTTACAGTTTCCCCGTTTTGATGCTTTTGGCCCAAGAAAGCATACCATCCACTTTCTTACCCATCTCACACCTCCCATCCTGGGCAGGTGCCCCAGGGCAGTGATGCCCTGCCTTAGGTTGCCCCCCTTTTGGCCACTGGAGAGTCTTACCCATCATTGGGTCATCACCTCATGCCACTAGGTTGCCACATTGTTCCCTTTGGCAATTTTTTAATAACTAGTACAAAACAAATATCTTTCTTTGGTTTGGGGGTAAGGCATTTCAGAATAATTTGAAGCACCATATTTGTCACAAAGGGCAATAGGCGTGGCAAACTGGTGTCCAGTAATTTTTCCTTGAATTAGTAAAATGTCTGCTTCAATTTGTTTCAAAATGTCCATGCCCAATATAGTACTGTCTTGGTTTACCCCAACCCAAATTTGAATTGAAAACATTTGATTGTGTGGATATATTTGTAACATGACAAGTTGTGAAAGAGTCACAGTACAAGAGCCAGTCAATCCATGAAGAGTTAATTTGCTTTCTGTTGTTGGAAGTGAGATGTCCATAACCAAGACTGTCGCACCAGTATCTATCACAATAATGCTATCCTGGCCACCAAGGTTAGCTAACATAAATGGGCGAGAGTCTGTGTGGTCATCTTCGACGGAGGCCATGACCCATCAATCTGACTGTCCCTCAAGGGCTTTGGTTAGGGCATCAACCCTTTTGAGTAACTCATTCATGTTATGATCAGTAGAGAGCGTTGCGTGTTCAGCCTTGCTCTGAGAATGTGCTACCTGTCTTTGTTTAGGCTGGGTAGTTGAGTATTTTGGATTACGCATGAAGGGGCGGAGCATTCTTTTAAGCTCGGGGCATCTGTTGGTCCAGTGCCCCTCCTTCCCACAGCTGTGACAGGCCTCTAGATTTTCGCCAGTCTGTTGAACAACTGCAACATCCACAGCAGTAGCGGTTTGGGGGGGGGATCCCCATTCAGTGAACACAGCCCAATTTGCAATTATGGGGATCGAAGAGCGCAACAACTGAGAAAATTTCACATTCAAATTGCTTTGTGCAGTGTGCAGAACTACGGACGAATCTAAATCCGGAACCCCGCGAGCATCCACAAATTCTTTGAGCGCCTTTTTGAAGCATTCTGTAGGCTATATGAGATAAAAGTCTCATTTGGGCCCTGCTTCATTATAGTAAGTTAGAGAACGTATTTATGCCCCTTCCGATAAATTGTTGAACGTGATTATGCATGTTATTAGATTGTACAGCAAATTAATTCCCATTAGTGGACGCATTAGCTGGATGGACTAACCCTGCCATGCATCCAGCATGGAGGAGACATTTGTTCACAAATGTGGTTCAGATCTTTGTTTGCGAGATGATATGCTCGTGCATTTAGCCATAATATGTCCTAAAACTCAGAATGAAATCATACTGCTTAAATCTCGTAAGCACATGGGTCTGTAAACACTCACATCACCCATGGCTGTAGCCTCCGGGTTGCCGAGTACCAGCTACCCAGCCATAGGGACAAACGCTGGTGCCATAGACACTGGGGCTGATGGAGCAGCAGGAGTATCAAAAAAATTTGTCTCCTCATAGCAATGAGGCGGTGGCGCAGTACGTTTATATCTCGGATATAATTTCACATATTCACCACATTCATCATCTTCAACATTTTCATCATTTTCAGGAATTTGTTTTTGTTTAGTTCCTGAAAAGGCAGCAGTTTGTATCTTTACATTGTCAGAAAGTCGAGTAACATCCCATCCAGATTTAGTACTGGCATGCTTTAATTTGGATGCATACATTTGCCAATCTAAAATATCTTCAGCCATTGGAGTTTTACCCTTAGCCAATTTTGGGTCATCGGTAACTAGATCTAGCAATTCCCACATGAGGAATGCTTCTTTTGCAGCTTTAGCAACTTCAAGTCTTAAAACTCTACCTCTACGATCTGTCAAAACTCTCTTAGACTGTTCTATCCACATACCACAAAGCATGGCAGCATATTTCCGCTGTTTCTTAACATCTTTAATCTCTTTCAAAATCAATTCACTTTGCCTTCACGGACCCCACTTTTCCTGAAAACCATTTTTAAGCATTTTCTGTTTCACTTTCATTCTACCTTCTACAAAAATAACTCAGCAATTTGTGCAGTCAAGGTTTTCCCCTTTCCATTGAGAAAGCCATTTTCCGTGTTATGACAATTCCAACAAAATAATATACTTTGTTCACTAGACAGGACAATGTTTATTTCAGTTTATAATTCTTCCAATTTATAATTCTAGATTTAGAATTATATCCCTTATTATAGTTTCCTTATCTGATATAGTAATATTATTACTTCCACTGTGTTCTTAAATCACCGGTATTATTAATTCAGTTGTACAATTCGACAAATGTCACATTATCTCATCTGCTTTCTGGATCAGAAATTAATTCTGCATTTGCGCATAAATTCACACTGCAAGGTTCTCTGTTACTTGATTGTGGTGGTGTCTCATAAATGGAGATACATCCTGATGAAACGTATTAGTCAGGTTTTCCAATTTATCAACCACGCAATATAAAACTGTTGCAAACTAATCGATAACTCAGAAGTGGTGCGCACCATACAAAGCTGCTACTCTCTTATCAGGATCTCAAAGATTCCATACTTTCTCACCCCACTGCGTCAAATTTATGGGACTGAACACTCGGAATCAGACCTCGGATTAGGATATTTTAGCTCTTCGCCTTTGTTCTCTCTTCATCTACATGTCCGCAACTGAAATTGAGAGAACCGGAGGCAAGAATATATCTCAAGACTTTGCCAACAACCAGTCAACATAGAATTGGAAAAGAATGGAAGATGATAACTCACCTTCCTAATCTTTGAGCCTTGCAGGAGAAGAATCAAAGTTGATCTGTTTTCAACTTAATCTCGGTCCGGAACCTCCAAATTGATGTAGTGGGATCCAGCAGATGGAAATGACTTCAATAAATCAGATGATTTGTAGAAGGAATAACAATTTTAATTTGTAAATGTTAATAAATGAATAAAAATGAAATAATGAATACTGAAAATAAATGTTTGATTATAAATGTAAAGCAGATATATCTTAAGGATATATCCAAGGACTAAGTCCTGGAATAAACCTAACAACACAAAGTCTGGTCTTTGTCTATTGAACTAAGTTAGTAAATGGAAAAAAAGTTAGTACAGAGATGAGTCGAGATGAGGCCTCAAAGTTGGTGATCAGATGCGAAGAGCTAGAGAGATGAGGTGTTCCCTATCTGTCACTCACTCAACGTTGTGTCAATGTAGTGACACTAGGGGTCACTCTTGGGAGCTCGAGACACCTCTGGTTTTTGATAAAAGGCCAATGAAAATTGGCGAGTGGTATTTGTATGCCACTCCCCCGGACATACGGGTATAAAAGGAGCTGGCGTGCAACCACACATTCAGATTTTTCTTCAGAGCTGAACGGTCGATGTTTACTGAGCTGACTGTTCATTCACCTCTGCTGGATTTGATGGCCCATTTCAGCGGCTTCTCCCTCCTCTGCACTGGTGCACTGCAGAGAACGCCCCTGGGCGCTTCGGCAGAAAAAAGAGAGTATATCTAAAAGAGCGGCACACGCGGAACGTCTTTTTAAAGACGCATCTTTTTAATGTGACGGGCGACCCAGGGACGATGAAACCCATTGCCTTGGAGCTGATAAGAAGACCACTCCATCCCCCGGTGGAGGGCCGGGAGGAGAACCTTTTGTTGCCTTTTCATTTGATTTCGCCGCATGCCCAAGTGACTGCGGTACCAAACAGTTCAGCAAAAGAGCGGTTTCCTCGTTCCCTGGGTCACATACCCGGTGTGCACGGCTGTCATCACAACCACCATCCACCATTCCATTTTTGCAGGTTTGGCACTCCAGCGGCGGTCTCCCCGCCCCTGCGCACCCAGCTGTGGCACAAATCCACCCCCGATGTGACAGTCTCTACGGGTCACGAGGACAGGCCTCTTCCTCCCCCATCCAAGGCTGTTCCAGGGGTGGTCACAAGGAGCCAGGTAAGTGCTTCGATGTCCCTAGACTCAGCACGGCACCTCGAGCTCCGCCCTGCCATGAGGCCTCACCTGCTGGTACGTCCGACGAGATTGTCCCGTTGGTCCCCCTCGTGTGGAGATTGGATGTGTGGCTTGCACTTTCCAATCCATCACGATGGCTGATCCAGACCGTCCGACTCGGCTACACGATTCAGTTCGCCAGGCATCCGCCCAGGTTCAGCGGTATCCACTTCATCTTGGTGAAGGACGAAAACGCTGCTACCTTGCATGCGGAAATCGCGATAGAACCTGTCCCTCTGGCCGAAATGAAGAAGGAGTTTTACAGCGCCTACTTCATCGTACCAAAAAAAGGCGGTGGGTTGTGGCCAATCTTGGACCTGTGGGTACTGAATCAGGCTTTACACAGACTTTTTCAAGATGCTGACACAAAAATGCATTCTGGCGAGTGTCCGGCATCAAGATTGGTTTGCAGCGGTAGACCTGAAGGATGCGTACTTTCACATCTCAATTCTACCTCAACACAGACCCTTCCTGCGGTTTGCATTCGAGGGTCAGGCATATCAGTACAAGGTCCTCCCTTTCGATCTGTCCTTGTCCCCTCACATCTTCATGAAAGTCGCAGAGGCAGCTCTTGCCCCGTTAAGGGAGGTGGGCATTCGCATTCTCAACTATCTCGACGATTGGCTAACCCTAGCTAACTCTCGGGACATGTTGTGTGCACACAGGGACTTGGTGCTCTCGCACCTCAGCCAATTAGGGCTTCGGGTCAACTGGGAAAAGAGCAAGCTCCTCCCGGTTCAGAGCATCTCTTTTCTCAGTTTGGAGTTGGACTCAGTCTCATTGACAGCGCGCCTAACGAACGAGCGTGCACAGTCGGTGCTGACCTGTTTGAAGGCGTTCAGACAGAAAACAGCGGTTCCACTGAAATTCTTTCAGAGGCTCCTGGGGCATATGGCATCCTCAGCGGTGGCCACTCCACTCGGGTTGATGCATATGAGACCGCTTCAGCACTGGCTTCAGACTTGAGTCCCGAGATGGGCATGGCGCCGTGGGACACATTGCATGGACATCACGCCGGTCTGTCACCACCTCTTCAGCCCTTGGACTGACCTCGCATTTCTACGGGCAGGTGTTCCCCTAGAGCAGGTCTCCAGGCACGTCGTGGTCATAACAGACGCCTCCAAGACGGGCTGGGGCGCCGTTTGCAATGGGCGCGCAGCCGCTGCCTTGTGGACGGGCCCATGGCTGTGTTGGCACATCAATTGCCTTGAGTTGCTGGAAATTCTTTTTACCCTGTGGAGGTTCCGGCCATTGATCCAGGGCAAGCACGTGTTAGTTCGGACAGTAAACATGGCAATGGTAGCATATGTCATCCGCCAAGACGGTCTGGTACGTCCTGACCGAGGCACCTCTTGGTATAGATGCGTTGGCACACAGCTGGCCCCCTGGACTGCATATGCATTTCCCCCAGTGAGCCTACTTGCACAGATTCTGCGCAAGGTCAGGGAGGATGAGGAGCAGGTCATCCTAGTAGCACCCTACTGGCCCACCCAGATGTGGTTCTCGGACCTCATGCTCCCAACACCCCCCCCCCCGGCGAATTCCCCTGAGGAAGGACCTTCTTTCTCAGGGACAGGGCACCATCTGGCACCCACGACCAGACCTCTGGAATCTCCATGTCTGGCCCCTGGACAGGACGCAGTAGACACGATCACTCAGGCTAGGGCCCCCTCTATGAGACGCCTGTATGCCTTTAAGTGGCGTCTGTTCGCTAAGTGGTGTTCTTCCCAATGGGAAGACCCCCAGGGATGTGCAGTCGGATCGGTGCTTTCCTTCCTGCAGGAGAGGTTGGAAGGGCGGCTGTCCCCTTCCACCTTGAAGGTGTACGTAGCCGCTATAGCAGCGCACCACGACACAGTGGACGGTAAGTCCTTAGGGAAGCATGACCTGATCATCAGGTCCCTGAGAGGTGCCAGGAGGCTGAACCCCTCCAGACCGTGCCTCGTTCCCTCATGAGACCTCTCTGTAGTTCTTCAGGTTCTACATAGAGCCCCCTTTGAGCCTTTGCAATCAGCTGAGCTTAAGGCACTCTCCTTGAAGACTGCCCTCCTGACTGCGCTCACTTCCATCAAGAGAGTAGGAGACCTGCAAGCATTCCCTGTCAGCGAAACATGCCTGGAGTTCAGTCCGGGCTACTCTCACGTGATCTTGAGACCCCGACCGGGCTATGTGCCCAAGGTTCCCATGACCCCTTTTAGGGACCAGGTGGTGAACCTGCGAGCACTGTCTCCAAGCAGAGGATCGCCCACTGGCTCATTGACGACATAGCTATGGCATATCACGCTCAGGACGTGCCTCCCCCAGTAGGGCTATGAGCCCATTCTACCAGGGGTGTAGCGGCCTCCTGGGCCCTGGCCAGGGGTGCCTCTCTAACAGACATTTGCAGAGCAGTGGGCTGGGCAACACCCAACACCTTTGCGAGGTTCTACAACCTCCGGGTGGCACCTGTTTCGTCCTGTGAAGTGGCATGCAATACAAGCAGATAAGTCTGGGATAGCCGGCCGGGTGTATCGCTTGCACATAGCACCTTTCACCTCCCCTGAGCTGAAGACGTGCGCCATTAACTCCCAGTAGTGTTAACAAACTATGTTCCCTGGTTGACTTCCTCCGAGCCCTGTGGCAGTCGAGTTTTCGGAGAGAACCTATCATATCGCTTCTAAAAATTAACAATAAAAGTTGCATTATTTCTTTCTTTATTTGTTTATTTTTAGCGCCATGTCAGCAACAAGGCTATCCACACGGCGAGAACAGATTAAGTATCAAAAACATAAAAATTCAATAAGGAATTTTAGTTTTATGTTAGACAGAAACTCTAAGATATTTTTAGGTGATACATTTTAAAAAAATGTCTGATAAGTTTGTTTCTGAGTAAAACCTTTGTCTAATAGTATTAAAAGCAGCACAATCCAATAAAATGTGCTTAATAGTCAGTACAGTCTGACAGGAAAGACATGACGGAGGTTCTTCACCTTTTAATAAAAATCCATGTGTCAGTCTAGAATGACCTATTTGAAACCTAGTATATACAATTTGATCATGCCTATTTTCAAAGTTAGAGAAAAGATTATTAGTTATACTGGGATTTATTTCATAAAACTTATTATTTTTACATTCGTCCCATTCTATCTGCCACTTGTTTGAGATATAAGAGTTTAGTAAGGGTTTTAGGTCCATGGGTGCAATACTACACCCTGTGATTTCTAGAGAAAGGGCTTCTTTAGCTGCGATATCTGCTTTCTCATTGCCTGACAGTCCAAAATGACCTGGGATCCAGCAGAAAAAGATACTGAAGTTTTCTTTCTGTAAGTTGTCTAATTTAGTTAAAATACTCAAAATAATGGGGTGATCAGTCTTTACAGATTCCAAAGCTTGAAGGCAAGAATTTCATCCTTGTTCATTCTTAAAATTTTCCAGGGCTAAAAGCAGAGCACGAGCTAAGATGGAGCATTGTCCAGGAATTCGGATTCCATAGTGTTGACCTCCGATAACTGCTGCTGCCAAAACTTTATTATCTGCTTTTGATCCATCAGTGAAAACAGGTTTATGGAGAGGGAAAGTACATCTTATATCTAAAAATTGCTGGTGGTACTCATTAGGGTGTGTCTCTGTCTTTTTGTGCTGTGTCATTGTCAAAATGATATTTGGCCTTTTCAGATCCCACGGTGGTATAGGACAAACATGAGCTTGGATTAAGTTGTCCAAATTGATATCCAGGTTTTCTAGATAAGGTTTCATCCTCATTCCAAAAGGTCTGATATATCTGGGTCTGGCTTCATATAAGTAAGATCGTTCGGGGTGAAAAACTGTCTGGTAGACTGGATTGCTTTGGTTTGCCTTAAGTTTCACTGCATTTTGTAGTGCCAACTTCAAACGTCTGTTCTGGATTGAAGGTTCTCTGGCTTCTGTGAAAAGACTCTGAACAGGAGAGGTTCTGAATGCTCCTAAAGCCAGTCGTAGTCCTTGGTGAGGACTTTCATGCTGACCCATATACAAAGCATGCATAGTCTAACCGGGATTTGACTAGCACTCTGTAAAGTCGTAAAAATACAGTGAAGTCAGCACCCCATTTTGATTTTGCCAGCACTTTTATAACATTCATTTATCTTATTGATGCATAATTGTACTTGTCGTTCGATTACATACATGTTTTTTCCTCTGTAACAAATACACAGATCATCAACATATAAACTGCAAAAAATATCGGGCATTATAACATTTGCTATACTATTAATTTTGATACTGAAAAGTGTAATAGAGAGAATGTTTCCTTGAGGGACCCCTAGTTCTTGAATATGTGAATTTGACAGGGTATTTCCTATCTGAACACGGAAACATCTATTGGACAGGAAATTGGAAATACCGAATTCATACAGATCTTTAAAGATGCCATATCTCCAAGTGGTATCATAAGTCTTCTCCAGGTCGAAGAAAACAGCTACAACATGTTCTTTTTTAATAAAGCTGTCCCGTACAAATGATTCCAGTCTAATAAGGTGATCCAATGTGCTTTTTCCTTTTCTAAACCCACACTGGAATTTACTGATCTTGTGTTCAGATTCTAGTATCCACACTAGACAGACATTGACCATTCTCTCCATAGTTTTATAGAGGCAGCTGGTCAGTGCTATTGGGCGATAATTGTTAGATCAGAATGGTCCTTACCTGGTTTTGGTATGGGTATACTTATTGCTTCTTGCCAGGATGAAGGAAAATGTCCTGTTCTCCAGATGGTATTAAAAATTTCCAGAAGGAGCAGTAGTACTGTATGGGGCAGATGCTTCAAAAACTCATAATGAATTTTGTCTGGTCCAACTGCTGTATTATGAGCATGCTTCAAAGCTCTCGAAAGCTCCTCCACTGTGGAAGGCTGATTATATGGTTCCATATTGTTTGAGGAGAAATCATGGGGTTTCTGTTCTTGTTGTATTCTTATTGTATTGAAATTATGTCGACAGTTTTCTAGTGAGGAGTTCTTCTCAAAGGACTCTGCTAGTTTATTTGCTATTTCCTGTTTTGTAGTTAATAGGGTGCCTTGATTTTTAATATGTTGAACTTGTGGACCACCTCCCCTATTTTCCATGGTGTATCTGATGTAAGACTACATACAAAATTTCTCCTGCTCTGTCTATTTGTCTCATTAATGATTCTTCGTGCTTGTGCCTGACACCTTTTTAGTTTTGTAAGATTCTCTGTTGTTGGATGTTTATTGAAGTGTTTCTCTGCTTTTTTCCGGGATTTCATAGCCTTTTTACAGTTGTCGTTGAACCATGGGTTAGACTTACAATGTGGCTTTGTTGATGTCTTAGGAATAGTTTAATTTGCTATTTCAATTAAAGTGTCCATAAAGCTTTTTGCTGGGTCTTGGTTATTTTTAATCCTCATGTTACATTTTTCATAGCACATGGTTTGAAACATGTATCAACTGGCTTTTCTGAGTTGCCATCTTGGGATTCTTTGTTGGATGTCTAGTCTTGTAGAAGTGAGTATCAAAGGGAAGTGGTCACTTCCACATAGGTCATCCCCGGTTTTCCACGAGAAGTCAAGCAATAACTTGGGTTTGCCCATGTCAATGGCAGAATATGTTCCATATCCCGGGTGTAAGTAAGTATTTGAACCATCATTGAAGAGGCACAGTATTACTAATAAAGTCTTCAACTCTTTTGCCCTTCACATTAGTGTGGCTTCCTCCCCATAATGGACTTTGACTGTTAAAGTCACCCATAATGATGTAAGGAGGTGGCAACTGATCAGCCAATTTGTTAAAGTCTTGTAAGGTCACGGTAACATCAGGGGGTATATAAATTGAGCACAAAGTAATAGTTTTATGGAGAGTTATATGTAAGGCCATTACTTGTAGGTGGGTGTCTATTGTGACTGACTGTGAATTATATCCTGTCCTAATAAGATGGCCACCCTGCCAGATGGACGATGTATATTTGGGCCAAATGCATTAAAAAGTATAAATTGTTTCAGATAAAAAGAGCTAAAAGTTGCATTAATGTACTGTATATGTTAAAGTACAGAAAATGAAACAGTAGCACATGGTATATAAGACAATTATAGCTAAAATACACTGAACTGTCTTGTAACATGTATTTCTTAACAGTTAGGAATCACTTTTCTTTACTGGCAAACACAATTACAAACCTGTCTTTCCTCTATAACATAATAATGTAGTAGGGGAGAGCGGGGCACAAACTAACACAGGGCTAGTTGTAACACACGTGGTGTGAACTTTTCCACAAACCATGTATACAATGCTGCCTTAGAATTTGATCAAAATAGCATAGTTTAGGAGTAGTTTACCTTTTGGAACAGTCTTCGTATCAGGAGTGTCAAATCAAATCAAATCAAATCAAATCACTTTATTGTCACACAGCCATATACACAAGTGCAATGGTGTGTGAAATTCTTGGGTGCAGTTCCGATCAACATAGCAGTCGTGACAGTGATGAAACATATACCAATTTACAATAACATCAAATTAACACAGCACAATTTAAACATCTGATATACACATAATTACACTCAACAATATACAAATAATAACATACACTGTACAGTATACAATACGCACTATATAGATACATATTATTCAATAAAAATAAAAAATAAAAATATATAAAAAAAGTATATATATATATATATATATATATATATATATATATATATATATATATATATATATATATAGAATGTACAGTATTGTACTGTATTGACATTCAGGCTGTCGGTTGATAGTCAGTTGTTAAGAGAGAATATAATATAATAATAATATAATTTATGACAGTCCGGTGTGAGATATAAGAGTAAGGGTAATAAAGTGCAGTGCTGATGTATTTTGATCATGGGAGATCAAGAGTTCAGAAGTCTGATTGCTTGGGGGAAGAAGCTGTCATGGAGTCGGCTGGTGCGGGTCCTGATGCTGCGATACCGCCTGCCTGATGGTAGCAGTGAGAACAGCCCATGGCTCGGGTGGCTGGAGTCTCTGATGATCCTCCGAGCTTTTTTCACACACCGCCTTGTATATATTTCCTGGAGGGAGGGAAGCTCACCTCCGATGATGTGTCTGGCAGTTCGCACCACCCTTTGCAGTGCTTTGCAGTTGTGGGCTGTGCTATTGCCGTACCAGGCGGAGATGCAGCCAGTCAGAATGCTCTCTACAGTGCAGGTGTAGAACCGTGTGAGGATGTGGCGGTTCATTCCAAACTTCCTCAGCCGTCTCAGGAAGAAGTGGCGCTGACGAGCCTTCTTCACAACGACTTCAGTGTGGATGGACCATGTGAGTTCCTCAGTGATGTGGACACCCAGGAACTTGAAGCTGCTGACTCTCTCCACTGGTGCTCCATTGATGGTGATGGGACTGTGTTCTCTGTCTTTTCTTCTGAAGTCCACCACAAGCTCCTTTGTCTTACTGACGTTGAGGGAGAGGTTGTGCTCCTGACACCAGTGTGTCAGAGTGTGCACCTCCTCTCTGTAGGCTGTTTCAACATTGTCAGTGATCAGACCTACCACCGTCGTATCATCAGCAAACTTAATGATGGCATTGGAGCTATGTGTTGCCAGACAGTCATGTGTGTACAGGGAATACAGGAGTGGGCTGAGAACACAGCCCTGTGGGGCTCCAGTGTTGAGGGTCAGTGAGGAGGAGATGTTGCTGCCTATTCTAACCACCTGGCGTCTGCTTGACAGGAAGTCCAGGATCCAGCTGCACAGCGAGCTGTTTAAGCCCAGAGCCTGGAGTTTCTCATCTATCTTGGAGGGCACTATGGTGTTGAATGCTGAGCTGTAGTCTACAAACAGCATTCTCACATAAGTGAGAGTGTGTCTATGATGCCTTAAAATGTTGCCTCCACAGGCAGCACACTTGGTTTTGGAACAGAGCAACTACATATAAACTAAAGGGACATTCACAATGACAGCAACTCAGTATTAAAGCAACCTGCAGTTAGGGCTGGGCGATTTATCAAATACACCGATCCAAGATGTCCCTTTAGTTTAAATGTAGTTGCTCTGTTCCAAAACCTAGTGTGCTGCCTGTGGAGGCAACATTTTAAGGCATCATAGACACACTCCTGATACAAAGGCTGTTCCAAAAGGTAGCCAACTGAATATCAGCAAAGGGAGCATGGATAGTAAAGTCATCCAGTTGTAACACACATGGTGTAAACATTTCCACAAACTTGTTGCCATATCAACAATATGTAGAGAAAAAAATGCAGCAAAAAAAAAAAAAAAAAAAAAAAACCTTTGGATGATATCACCAAAAATCCATTTTACAGCAGTAAATGTAAAAATTCACACAAAAGAAAATTTTCATCTTTTTTTAGGGTTAGTCTTAAACGAGGCAAACTTGGTATCATTTTAATCTCCAATCTTTTAGCTAGAATCTTGCATCTTGCATTTTAATTATAAGCTAGCCAGCAGAAGTGACTAACCAGGTCCCCAAATCCCATGCAGTCAATTTACAATAATTTGTCATTTACACAATTGCCCCTTATGCATGCATGTGTGCATGCGTGCGTGTGTGTGTCTTGTCATCAATCCATGCATTATTTTGGCTAACGCTCTGGCTTTGTTTTGTGGCATTCACTGTCAAGTGTCAAAATTATTACTATATTTTATATGACAAAGTTAATAAATGGCTTTTATTGACAAAATATTTTAGTTTATCTTCTAGGTACTTTAAATAGATTGGTTACAATTGTTATAGGAGGATTTTAAAGGGATAGTTCACACAAAAATTAAAATTCTCTCATCATTTTCTCAACCTCATGCCATCCCAGATGTGTATGACTTTCTTTCTTCAGCAGAACACTAACGAGCATTTTTAGAAGAATATCTCCACTCTGTAGGTCCATACAATGCAAGTGAATTGTGATCAGATCTTTGTAGCTCCAAAAATCATATTAAGGAAACATTAACGCAATCCATATGACCCCAGTGTTTAAATCCATATCTTCACAAGCGATATAATAGGTGTGGGTGAGAAAAAGAAAAAAATGTTAAGTCCTTTTTACTCTTAATCTCCACTTTCACTTTCATATGTGAAAGTGAAACTAAACAGGCACCACATGTGCCTTTCAGATGTAAAAGTGAAAGTGAAAGTGGAGATTTAGAGTAAAACGTTTTTTTTTTTTTTTTTCACCTACACCTATCATATTGCTTCAGATTATATAGATTTAAACACTGGAGTCATTTGGATTACTTCAATGTTTCCTTTATGTGATTTTTGGAACTACAAAGATCTGGCCACCATTCACTTTATTGTATGGACCTTCAGAGTGGAGATATATTTCTAAAAAAAATATATTGTTACTGTTTCACTGAAGAAAGAAACTTATACCCTCATGCCATCCCAGATGTGTGAGTTAATGATGAGAGAATTTTCATTTTTGGGTGAACTATACCTTTAAACTGCAATTCCCTCATGTTACAATGTGAACATTTCACTTTCCTTATTTCCAATTTGATGGCAAAAAAGTATAAACTGTATTCATGAAACATGACCACATATTTGTACCAGACATGTGTAAAATTAATGTGTAAAAAGAAAAATACATTGAACCCCAAGTACATTTACACAAACTTAAGAAAACCAAAAAGTGTTAGTTTGCGCCCACTCTCCCCTACACATGTATAACGATGCTGGCAATGACAGGCAGACGATGATGAAGTGTAGAACCCAAGTGCAGTGTTATTTACATCAACGTGAAATCCAGAAACTGTGAACAGAAAACATAAACTAAACCTGACATAACTTGACTACCAAACAATGTTACATAAACACAATACCTGACAAGAGACAATGGCAAACATGAGGGCTTAAATACACAGACATGGGTAACAAGTAAACAAGACAACCAATAACAAGACTGTGCTAATAATAAGACAATGAACCATGAACCAGTGACATAAGACTGATAATGAGATAACAAGACAATGAACCAATGAAAACAAGACACATGAACATGGAGGGGAACAGGATATCACATGACCAGGAACATATGAGGAAACAGGAAATCACATGACATGAAACCATATGACCTGAACAGGATCTAAACTTAAAAATAAAAGACATGAAATCAAGAAAATGACGTGGGACCCTGGCTCGGCGACCAGGACGTGGGACCCAGGCTCGGCGACCAGGATGTGGGACCCAGGCTCATGGAATGTGGCAGACTTTGTGGAAGTGCTGAGTCCCTCATCAGCCACTCCCACAGTGAAAGGTGAACCCCTTGGCAACAGGGCAGAGTCCATGAACTGAGCCAGAGTCCATTGGATTTTGCCTCCAGGCATCAGGGAGCTGACCGGCTCATTTAGCCCAAAACTGAAAAAGTATTTGAGGGCCACCTCATTAAAGTTGACCCTGCAGGCCACAGTGCAGAAGTTCTCTACATATTCCTCCAGGGGACGATTCCCCTGACGTAAATGAAGAAGCCAAACTGCTGGGTTAATTTTGTGGGTCAGGTATTCTGTAACGATGCTGGCAATGACAGGCAGACGATGATGAAGTGTAGAACCCAAGTGCAGTATTATTTACATCAACGTCAAATCCAAAAACTCTGAACAGACAAGACAAGACAAGACAAGACAAGACAAGACAAGACAAGACAAGACAAGACAAGACAAGACAAGACAAGACAAGACAAGACAAGACTTGACTTGACTTCCAAACAACGTTACATAAACACAATACCTGACAAGACAACCAATAACAAGACTGAACTAATAATAAGACAATGAACCATGAACCAATGACATAACAAGACTGATAATGAGATAACAAGACAATGAACCAATGAAAACAAGACACATGAACATGGAGGGGAACAGGATATCACATGACCAGGAACACATGAGGAAACAGGAAATCTCATGACATGAAACCACATGACCTGAACAGGAACAGGAACTAAACTTAAAAATAAAAGACATGAAAACAAGAACAAAACACATCAACATGACAACATGACACTGTGTGTACAATGTAATAGGGCTACTGTTCTGTAAAATTAGTGTTGTAACATAAGTTGCATTTTAAGGAGTATCACAATATTGTAACGTTACTTTTAAATGTAATGTTTCTGTTTCTGACTGGCATGCAGTATTATTACTGATGAACTAATTCTTTATTTTCCAGAACTGTTTTACCATAGAAGCAGTCACGAAGAAGTTCCATGATAACAGCATTCCCATGCCAAATATGAAAACTATGACCTTAAGCAAAGAGCCACCAGTTAGATGACTAATAGAAGATAGAGATCGGATAGAGAAGAGTATGAAAGAAACAGAATGTAAACATAGTCTTGAGTTTGAAAAGTTGAAAGCAAAAAAGTTTTTACATCTAGTTTATTTTAGTAACAAAGCCAGCAATCTCCAATTGGACTTGACTGATTTAGGGTGGTCATTATTCTTTGTCTACTCGTTAAAGATGAAGCGTGGGTGAGGTAACACTAACGTTATCAAATGGAATTGCAAACAAACATACAAACAAACACATAAATAAATAAAAATATAAGAGGTTCATATGGGTTTACCCAAACATTCCTCTTATCTGCTGTTGGTCGCAACAACAACCAATATGCATTACATGCAATATACGTCTAGTCAAGATGCTCAAAGAAATAGAGCTATGTTTTAAAGGCGCCAACCAGATTCATTGCTGGTCAAGTCTGTCAGCTAATTATTTTATAACTGGTCCATTACTTCAACAGAATAATTTGTGTAATAAGCAGAAAAAACAAACCAGCAGGAGCATCTTCTCCAGGGTTCATTTTGCTCGGGGTTTGCGTGGTAGCTGTCTGGAAAAAAAAAAAATAAACAAAATATTATAATTATAATTGTTTATGTGAATTAACAGAGCTCAAAGGGGTGAATTCACTACACTGGAGTGTCATTTTTTTTTTTTTTTTTTTTTTCAGTTGCATTACGCTTACATGTTGTCAAAAGTCTGGCGAGTAAAAACTAAAATTTACTAGCCAATGGCGACTCTTTCTCCAATGTGTGTGAGGGTTGTATATGTATTTTTAAGTGTCTTGTGTACAATAAAACAGATTTATTTTAAACAGACTGGAGTTTTGTGAATGTAAATGTCATGTGAATGTAAACCATGTGACAGATTTGACAAAATAATTCATAATTAATTCCAGTTGCATTTGATTGAAGTGTGGGCAATTTTATCACACAGTTCTGTCATCTTGGCCAGGGTCAGTTCTAGGGTCAGTGGATATTCAGGGCTTGGTCCAGACATCTGTGTTTAATGAAATATAAATACAGAATGCACTTTATAATTAAAGTTCAAATTTGTGAGGTGCCAATTATATAAATATTTAAATATTACTGAAACTAAGAGATCCCACTAACTTTTGTCTCAGCTTATGCTCAAAGATAAAAAATTACATGATTTTAACACTACATACTTTAACACATTACTAAAAAAAACACTATATTGCCCATTCGGCGTTCTGCCGTTGGACGTCGGGTTTAAGTTAATTTAGAAGATAGCAGGCTGCAAATAGCCTAAAATAAGTACTTAGGAGGTAAAAATAGTTGCTAGATTTGTCAAAGTTTGTGAGGTGTATTGCATCATCTCTTAATAAAGTTTTTGCAAATGGCTTGATCACATCTGTATACAGAGTATTACAATGTTTTCAGGTTTATAATTCTAAATATTTGGTACTTATTACATCTTGATACACCAACTCAACACAGTTTCCAACGTCTCACCAAGACATGTTGACCAGACACACAAGATGCAATTGGATGTTGTGAGCACTCTTCATGTATGTGTGCACATATGCAGGAGTGCTTGAAAGCAGCTGCCAATAAGACATTGTGTGTGTGCTGAATTGAGTCTGTATTTGGTGATACTGCTACGTAAGAAAGACCAGTTGCATTCATATATACACTACTGGTCAAAAGTTTTGAAACACTTACTCATTCTTTATAAAAAAAAAAAATAATAATAATAATTAAAAAGAAAAAAATATTTTAGTATAATAGTAAAGTCATCAAAACTATGGAATAAATGGAACTATGGGAATTATGTTGTGACTAAACAAAATCCAAAATAAATCAAAACTATGTTATATTTTAGCATCTTCAAAGTAGTCACCCTTTGCCTATAATTTGCAGACATGTACTCATGACATTTTCTCAACCAACTTCTTGAGGTATCACCCTGGGATGCTTTTTAACAGTATTGAAGGAGTTTCCATCTATGTTGGGCCCTTATTGGCTGCTTTTCTTTATTATTTGGTCCGAGTCATTAATTTCAAAAACTTTTATTTTATTTTTTATTTTTTATTAAATTTTAGTTTTATAATGAAATAAATTAATATGGTGGCACAAATATTTTTGTTGACAAAACTAATTTCAAACATTTAAGCATACACCTTCAGATCAAAATATTTTTAAGATCATGAGAAACATTTCATACTTAGTTGAAGCATCCTTTGATTTTATTACAGCACACACACTATTAGCTTGATACAGTTTGACTTGGGAATATTTTCCCACTCTTCTTTGCAAAAATGTTCCAGATCTGTCAAATTGCGAGGGCATCTCCTGTGTACGGCCCTCTTCTGGTCCCCCCACAGATTTTCTATAGGATTCAGGTCTGGGCTCTGGCTGGGCCATTCCAAAACCTTAATCTTTTTTTTTTTTTTTTATTTATTTATTTGGATGTGTGCTTTGGATCATTGTCATACTGAAAGGTGAAAGATCTTTCCACATGGTTTTGGGAGACTGGATATAGGTTTTTGTCGGGCTTGGATGTTTTTTTCATCAGAAAAGGCTTGGTCTTGCCACCCTTCCCTATAGCCCAGACAGATGACGAATATGGGAGATAGTTTTCACATGTAGGGATCAACCAGTACTTGCCAGAAAGAGCTGCAGCTCCTTTAATGTTGCTGTTGGCCTCTTGACAGCCTCCCTGACCAGTTTTCTCTTTGTCTTCTCATCAATTTTGGAGGGGCGTCCTGTTCTTAATAATGTCACTGTTGTGCCATACTTTCTCCATTTGTTGATGACTGTCTTCACTGTGTTCCATGGTATATCTAATGCCTTGGACATTTTTTTGTAGCCCTCACCTGAGCGATACCTTTCAACAACGAGATCCCATTGAGGCTTTGTAAGCTCTTTGTGACCCATGGCACTTGTAGTAGCATGAAACCAAAAAGATGTCAGAAAAATACTACAAGAACAGCTGAGATTTATTTGGAGTTAATCAGAGTCACTTAAGGTGAAGACAGGTGTGTACTATTTCACATGAGCTTGATGATTGGTTGATTCTGAACACAGCCACAAACCAAATTATAAAAGGGTGTGCACACTTATGCAGTTAAGTTATTCTAAGTGTTTTATTTATTTATTTATTTATTTTCTCTGAAATGTGTCACTTTGGTTCCCTGTCTGTCACTCACTCGACGTTGTGTCGATGTAGTGACACTAGGGGTCACTCTTGGGAGCCCGAAACACCTCTGGTCTTTGATAAAAGGCCAATGAAAATTGGCGAGTGGTATTTGCATGCCACTCCCCTGGACATACGGGTATAAAAGGAGCTGGTATGGAACCACTCATTCAGATTTTCTCTTCAGAGCCAACGGTCATGCTCATTGAGCTGAATTCTCACGACTGTTCATTCACCTCTGCTGGATCTGGTGGTGCATTTCAGCGGCTTCTCCCTCCTCTGCACTGGTGCACTGCAGAGAACGCCCCTGGGCGCTTCGGCAGAAAAAAGAGAGTATATTTTCTGAAAGAGTATATTTCTCTAAAAGTGCGGCACACATGGAACGTCTTTTTAAAGACGCGTCTTTTTAAAGATGCCTTTCCGATTGTGTGTTATTCCTGGTTGCGATCGTTACCTTTAGACGGTCACAATCGCTGTCTTTCGTGTCTGGGCACGACCCACGCGGAGGCAGCGTTCGTGGATGGTTCATGTTCTCATTGCGAGAAAATGACCATGGCAATGTTGCGGTCACGGCTTGCTTTCGTAAGACCTCCCATTCCCCAGCATGCTCACTTGCCCTGATCGGGCTCTCGCACGTGACCGGCGGCTCATCTCAGCGCGAGTTCAACTTCTCGTTCGGAGCTCCGGAAGACAACAAGTTATCGAGCACAGCATCGGAGAGCGGGCTCGTCCAGTCTGACGCAGAGGCTTCGGCTTGACTTCCTTCTTTGGGAATGGTTGCCCAGCCTCACGCCGACGTGGAAATGACGGACGTGCTTTCCCGGGTGGCCGCGAGCGTCGGGCTAGAGTGGAACCCTCCACTCTCCCCTGAACCCTCGCGGCTTGACGATCAGTTCCTGCGCATGGGGCGCCACCCACTGCCACACCCCGCCCCCATTCCTTTCTTCCCGGAACTGCATGAGGAGCTGACAAGATCGTGGGAGGCACCTTTTACTGCCCGGTCCCGGTCTTTCAGCTCCCCCGCTCTCACTACCCTCGATGGCAGCGCGGCCAGGGGGTATACGGTGATCCCCCAGGTGGACAAGGTGTTCGCGGTGCACTTGTGTCCGTAGAGCGCCACCACCTGGTGTGGGCGCCCGAGACTCCCGTCCAGGGCCTGTAGGTTTACGTCATCCCTGACGGCTAAAGCCTACTCTGCCGCTGGACAAGCCGCCTCCGCCCTGCACGCCATGGCTCTCCTGCAAGTACACTAAGCCAAGGCGCTAAAAGAACTGCACGGGGTAGTTCTAACCCGGGATTGATGCAGGAACTGTGCTCAGCGACCAACCTCGCTCTCCGGGCGACGAAGGTCACGGCGCGGTCTCTCGGGCAGGCAATGTCCACGCTGGTGGTCCAGAAGCACCACCTTTGGCTTAACTTGATTGAGATGGGAGAAGCGGATAAGGCACGTTTTTTTTTTTTTTTTTTATATATTTTAAAAGCCATCATATTGCTTGAGAGGACTTGAAATACACCCACAATGAGACACATTACTTCAACAGAGCAGAATGTGCAAGAAAACAACAGATTAAACATTAACCACTGTGACCTTATAAAAAACAAATAGCATCTACCATTATTTGGGCTCGGGTTGGGCTGTAAATAGTCCAATTCAGCATCAAAAACAACAGATTCCTCCATTTCTCCACAGACAAAAATAACCTGACACAGTTTTTCAAAAACCAGCCAACAACCAACTTGCAACCAACCGGAAATGATTTCATGCTGATGCTTATTTAAAGAAATAGTTCACCCAAAATGAAAATTCTGTCATCATTTACT
>NC_059344.1:66112587-66190087 GCF_019703515.2 Myxocyprinus asiaticus | reverse complement strand
GTTTACTTATAACATTTATCATTACAGGTATCCAAGAGGCTTGGTCAGAAAAACATGTCTATGTGTTGCTGTCCAGAATTGGACCATACAAAATCTTCTTTGCAGACATTAATAAAACTGCTCCAAAAAATGAGCTTGAAAGTGAGGTAAAAGTTTAAATCATTTAAATCATAGACAAGGATCATGTCAAATGTTGACTTAACTGTAAATTCCTCAATGTCTTGCTTAAGGTCATAAATGCATACATGTCTCTTCTTTTAAAGAAATTCAATGCACATTCAAAAGAACAAGCATTCCAAATTGACTCATTCGAAATGACAAACATCTGGAATGGAAAAAGATCCAAATTAAAGGTGAGTTTATTCAGGTTTATTTATGTCGCAATTTTGAAATGTAGTACATAAATGTTATAATACTCTTTCTGAATTTCAGGTTGATCCCACAATGTACAAATATCTAATTGGCATTTTGAATGACCATCACCACTGGACAGTTGTGGTAAAAACAAAACATTTGACTTTACATGTAAATAAGACACTTGCAAGATTTCATAGTACAATACAGACATTTAATTATTAATAAGACTGCATAACCTTTTATAGTGATTTTTCTAAAACCTTGTGATGTACATTGAATTTACTTAATGAAAAGAAATAGTTGATTTAACATAATATAAAGTGTAAAAAAGTGTCCTTATCCCATAATTTTTTTTTTTCTACACTTAAAAACTTAAAAGATTATGCTGCCATCCCAAAGGAGGGCTTTGTTCCTTGATCCCATGGGAGAAATTTCTACAAATCTGAAAAGGTGCCAGGATGTATCAAGGTACCAGAAGTTGTTCAACTACAAAATGTGCTTTTAATGTGCTATTTTATTTTATTTTATTATTTTTTTTTTTTAAAAAAAAGTAAAATCAGATGTGTTTCAGTGTCAGTGCCACTTTTTGACTAAAATAGTAGGGTCATTTTCAATTACTTGGAACAAAGATAGTTCTCATCAAGCCAGACAACTTTCAACAGGATTCATGTGACTGGCATCAAATGTGGGCAACATTATGACAAGATATTGTAGATGCTAAATTGTGAACAGATTTTTGATATATTGAAAGGTGTTGCCATGGCGAGGCAATATACCTTATTGGCATAAATATGACATAAACCTGGGTATGGTGGGTCAAGGCCATAGTGCCTCCAGCTCATGAGACACTTAATATAGACTTTGAAAAAACAACCCATCTTATATGTATATATATATATATATATATATATATATATATATATATATATATATATATATATATATATAGAAAATGTGATGAGGTAAAGGGATTTTTTATATCTTCAATGATATTGTCATAGCCACAAGTTAAATAATAATATTCTTTATTAGACTGCTCAAGGGTTTTCCAACACTTATTATAATAACATTTATTACATTTGCCACACATATTAAGGTTGTTAACCATAATGTCTGAGCAGAAGGTAAGACACCCCAGTTTTACTTGACCAAATGCATGTGTCCATCATGCATTGTTTTTCAAAATCCAACAGGTGGAAATTAACCCATGGTGCTTGGGACCATCACAGCTATGTTTCAATATTGTTCACTCATTTCAACTAGAGCAATTTCACCAACAGTTATAGTGTCTGTCCTTTTTATTGCTGAAAGATAATAAGTTCTTGCTAAAGTTCCCTATCTGTCACTCATTCGACGTTGGTGTCGATGTAGTGACACTAGGGGTCACTCTTGGGAGCCCGAGACACCTCTGGTCTTTGATAAAAGGCCAATGAAAATTGGCGAGTGGTATTTGCATGCCACTCTCCTGGACATACGGGTATAAAAGGAGCTGGTATGCAACCACTCATTCAGATTTTCTCTTCGGAGCTGAACTGTCATGAGCTGAATGCTACTGTTTATTCACCTCTGCTGGATCTGACGGCACACTTCAGCGGCTTCTCCCTCCTCTGCACTGGTGCACTGCAGAGAACGCCCCTGGGCACTTCGGCAGAAAAACTAGAGAGTATATTTTCTGAAAGAGCATTTTTCCCCTCTAAAAGAGTATATATTTCTCTAAAAGAGCGCACACACGGAACGCCTTTTTAAAGACGTGTCTTTTTAAAGATGCTTTTCCGATTGTGTGTTATTCCTGGTTGCGCTCGTTATCTCTCACCTTCTGACGGTCACGATCACTGTCTTTCGTGTCTGGGCACTGCTCACGCCGAGACAGCATTCGTGGATGGTCATGTTCTCATTGCGAGAATATGTCCATGGCAACGTTGCGGTCACGGCTCGCCTTCGTAAGAAAGTGAGCCACCCCAGAGGCTCCCGCCTCGGTCCTTTTACCCACGGGTATGAGGCCAGTGTGGCTAGCACTGGGGGCGATTTGGGGACCCCAATGGGACCGCCTCCGCCAGGTATCCCCCCGCGGACCTCCCATTCCCCAGCACGCTCGTCTGCCCCGATCGGGCTTCTGGGGGAGTCCGCTGGCTCGTCTCACGGCGAGTTCGACCTCTTATTCAGAGCCCGTGAAAGTGATGAGCTCTTGAGCGCAGCATCAGAGAGTGGGCTCATCCAGTCGGAAGCCTCAGCTGGTCTCCTCCCTTCGGGCACGATTGCCCAGTCACAGGCTGACGCGGAGATGATGACATGCTTTCCCGTGCAGCCGCTAGCATCGGCTAGAGTAGAACTCACTGCTCTTCCCTGAACCCTCGCGGCTTGGTGATTGGTTCCTGGGCTCGCGGCGCCGCTTAAAGCCATGCCCCACCCCTGTTCCTTTCTTCCCGGAAGTGCATGAAGAGCTGACAAGGTCATGGGAGGCACTTTTTACTGCCCGGTCCCGATCTTTTCAGCTTCCCCGCCCTCACTACCCTCAATGGTGGGGTGGCCAAGGGCTATTCGGCAATCTCCCAGTGGATAAAGGTGCTCGCAGTGCACCTATGCCCGCAGAGCGCCGCCACCTGGCGCGGGTGCCCAAAGCCAATGTCCAAGGCCTGTAGGTTTACGTCGTCTCTGAAGGCCAAGGCCTACGGTGCCGCTGGAAAAGCCACCTCCGCCCTGCACGCCATGGCTCTCCTGCAAGTCCACCAAGGCACTAAAGGAACTGCACAAGGGTAGTTCCGCCCCAGGATTGATGCAGGAACTGTGCTCGGCGACCGACGACGGAGGTCATGGCACGGCCTCTCGGGCGGACGTGTGGTCCAGGAGCGCCACCTTTGGCTCAACCTGGTCGAGATGGGTGAGGCCGACAAGACACGATTCCTTGCTGCCCCCATTTCCCAGGCGGGCCTATTAGGTGACACCGCCGAGGACTTTGCCCAGCAGTTTTCGATGGTAGAGCAGTAGATGGGTGCTAGCCGGCATATCCTGCCCCGGCGCAGCTCAAGATCCCGCACCCTGTCTACTCATCGCCAAGGGCGTCCTCCTGCGGTGACTGCACCGGCTCCACCGCAGCCCACCCCTTCGGCCCGGCCCCGGCGTGGAGCCCACTTCAGGAAGCAGACGCCACCTGTCTCGCAGCCGCCCAGAACCCGTGGAAGGCTTCAAAGCGCCCTTGAGATGGGTGACTCAGGGACAACGAAACCCGCTGCTCTGGAGCTGGTAAGCAGATCTCCATCTTTTTGTTACCTTTTGCATTTAATTGCGCTGCATGCCCAAATGGCTGCAGTACTAAAGAGCTCAGCAAGAGCGGTTTCCTTGTTCCCTGGGTCACGTATCTGGTGTGTACGGCCGTCATCACGACCACCGTCCAAAACTCTATTTGGCAGGTTTGGCGCTCCAGCGGCGGTCTCCCGCCCCTGAGCGCCCAGCTGTGGCACAAATCCGCCCCCGATGTGACAGTCTCCACGGGTCACGAGGACAGGCCTCTTCCTCCCCCATCCCAGGCTGTTCTGGGGGTGGTCACAAGGAGCCAGGTAAGTGCTTCGATGTCCTTCGACACAGCACGGCCACAACATGGTGTGGCATCTCGTGCTCTGCCCTACCGCGAGGTCCCACCTGCCGGTATGTCCGATGACATTGTCACTTTGGTCCCACTTGCGCGGAACCTGGACGCATGGCTTGCACTTTCCAATCCGTCGTGAGGGCTGGTCCGGACCGTCCGACTCGGCTGCGCGATTCACATCGCTGGGCATCTGCCCAGGTTCAGCGGTGTCCACTTCACCTTGGTGAAAGACGAAAATGCTGCTACCTTGCGCGGAGATCGCTACCCTTCTACGGAAGGGCGCGATAGAACCTGTCCCTCCAACTGAGATGAAGAAGGGATTTTTCAGCCTTTACTTCATCGTACCGAAAAAAGGCGGTGGGTTGAGGCCAATCTTGGACCTGTGAGTTCTGAACTAGGCTTTACACAGACTCCTGTTCAAGATGCTGATGCAAAAACGCATTCTGGCGAGCGTCCGGCATCAAGATTGTTTCGCGGTGGTAGACCTGAAGGATGCGTACTTCCACGCCTCGATCCTTCCTCGACACAGACCCTTCCTGCGGTTTGCGTTCGAGGGTCAGGCGTATCAGTACAAAGTCCTCCCTTTCGGCCTGTCCCTGTCTCCTCGCGTCTTTACGAAGGTCGCAGAGGCTGCCCTTGCCCCATTAAGGGAGGTGAGCATTCGCGTTCTCAACTACCTCGACGACTGGCTAATCCTAGCTCACTCTCAAGATGTGTTGTGCGCACACAGGGACCTGGTGCTCTCACACCTCAGCCGATTAGGGCTTCGGGTCAACTGGGAAAAGAGCAAGCTCCTCCCGGTTCAGAGCATCTCTTTTCTCGGTTTGGAGTTGGACTCAGTCTCCTTGATGGCATGCCTTACAAACGAGCGCACCCAGTCGGTGTTGGCCTGTTTGAAGGCGTTCAAACAGGGAACAGCGATTCCACTGAAACTTTTTCAGAGGCTCCTGGGGCATATGGCATCCTCGGCGGTGGCCACCCCACTCGGGTTGATGCATATGAGGCCGCTTCAGCACTGGCTCCAGACTCGAGTCCCAAGACGGCCATGGCACCATGGGACACACCGCGTGGCCATTACGTCGGTCTGTCACCGTCTTTTCAGCCCTTGGACTGACCTCTCGTTCCTACGGGCAGGTGTTCCTCTAGAACTGGTACCCAGGCACGTCATGGTCACGACAGACGACTCAAAAACGGGCTGGAGCACTGTTTGCAACGGGCATGCAGCCGCCGGCCTCTGGACGGGTCCGTGACTGCATTGGCAGATCAACTGCCTCGAGTTGTTGGCAATTCTGCTCGCCCTGCGGAGGTTTCGGCCGTTGATCCAGGGCAAGCACGTGTTAGTTCAGACAGACAACACGACAACGGTAGGATATGTCAACCGCCAAGGTGGTTTGCGCTCTCGTTGTATGTCACAACTCACCCGCCGTCTCCTCCTTTGGAGTCAGCAGCACTTCAAGTCGCTGCAAGCCACTCACATCCCGGGCAACCTCAACATTATAGCGGACGCACTGTCACAATAGGTTACCCTCAGGGGAGAGTGGAGACTCCACCTTCAGGTGGTCCAGCTGATTTGGAGTCGATTCGACAGGCACATGTGCACCTGTTCGCCTCCCAAGAATCCTCCCCACTGCCCGCTCTGGTACGCCCTGACCGAGGCCCCCCTCAGCACAGACGCGCTGGCACACAGCTGGCCCCCTGGCATGCGCAAATATGCATTTCCCCCATTGAGCCTGCTTGCACAGACCCTGTGCAAGGTCAGGGAGGACGAGGAGCAGGTCGTCCTGGTAGCACCCTACTGGCCCTTCCAGACATGGTGCTCGGACCTCACGCTCCTCATGACAGCTCCCCCCTGGCGAATTCCCCTGAGGAAGGACCTCCTTTCTCAGGGAAGGGGCACCATCTGGCACACGCGCCCAGACCTCTGGAATCTCCATTTCTGGCCCCCGGACGGGACGCGGAAGACCTAAGCTGTCTCCCACCTGCGGTGGTAGACACAATCACTCAGGCTAGGGCCCCCTCTACGAGGCGCCTGTATGCCTTTAAGTGGCGTCTGTTCACTAAGTGGTGTTCTTCCCTTTGGGAAGACCCCAGAGATGTGCAGTCGGATCAGTGCTTTCCTTCCTGCAAGAGAGGTTGGAAGGGAGGCTGTCCCCTTCCACCTTGAAGGAGTACGTTGCTGCCATAGCAGCACACCACAACGCAGTCAACGGTAAGTCCTTAGGGAAGCACGACCTGATCATTAGGTTCCTAAGAGGCGCCAGGAGGCTGAATCCCTCCAGACCGCGCCTCGTTCCCTCATCGGACCTCTGTAGTTCTTCAGGGTCTACAGAGAGCCCCCTTTTGAGCCTTTGCAGTCAGCCGAGCTTAAGGCACTCTCCTTGAAGACTGCCCTCCTGACTGTGCTCACTTCCATCAAGAGGGTAGGTGACCTGAAAGCATTCTCTGTCAGTGAAACGTGCCTGGAGTTCGGTCCAGGTTACTCTCACGTGAACCTGAGACCCTGACCGGGCTATGTGCCCAAGGTTCCCACCACCCCTTTAGGGACTAGGTGGTGAACCTGCAAGTGCTGCCCCAGGAGGAGGCAGACCCAGCCCTGTCGTCGCTGTGTCCGGTGCACACTTTACGCATCTATTTGGATCGCATGCAGAGTGTTAGAATCTATGAGCAGCTCTTTGTCTGCTTTGGTGCACAGCGGAAAGGAAGTGCTGTCTCCAAGCAGAGGATCGCCCACTGGCTCATTGACGCCATAACTATGGCATATTTTGCCTAGGACATGCTGCCCCCTGTAGGGCTACCAGCCCATTCTACCAGGGGTGTAACGGCTCCCTGGGCCCTGGCCAGGGGTGCCTCTCTAACAGACATTTGCAGAGCAGCGGGCTGGGCAACACCCAACACCTGTGCAAGGTTCTACAACCTCCGGTTGGAACTGGTTTCGTCCCAGGTAGTGGCACGCAACAAGCGGATAAGCCCGGGATAGCTCTCCAGGTGTATTGCTTGCACATAGCGCCTTCCACCTCCCTTGGAGCTGAATACGTGTGCCATTAATTCCCAGTAGTGTTCACAAAGTTTGTTCCCTGGTTGACTTCCTCTGAGCCCTGTGGCAGTCGAGTCTTCGGAGAGACTCGCTGCTGGCCCAGTACACATGCTAACTAAGAGCCCTGTTCTGGGGTAGGTGCTCCACATGTGGCAGTACCCTGTAAGGCTAACCCCATGTGATCTATATCTTCCGCTAGTTCGTTTCCTTCAGTTTCCTGGCAAACTGTGTCTTCCTTGGGCAGAGCCCCTCTGCCCCAGTCTCCATGTTTGTAGTAACTCCTCCCCTCTTGGGCAGGATCTACCTTGAAGGCTCTCCACATGGTTGGAAAGACCATGTGATGTATTCTTCCACTTAAATATCCCCCCTCTCTTTGGGCGAGGTGTGGTCTCCGCGGTGTCTTCCCCTTGGGAGGGACATCCCCTGACTAGACCTGGCGGCCCAGTCGGAATAATCCCCTTCTTTTTTAGGGAGTGGAAAAAGAGAAGGGGAAAAGAGGCCACGACTGGGTTAAGCCTGTCTCTATCTTTGGGTAGTCGACTTGTCCCCAGAAAGGGCCATTTGACACTCATAACAATGTTGGGGGAAGTTACGTGTCGACCTGGTATGCTGGCTATGAGGCACACAGCAAATCTGCCCACCACACACCACCAGTTCACGTAACACAGTTCAGCCTTGTGGCATTTTGTATAGGGACACCTAGTGTCACTACATCGACACCAACGTCAAGTGAGTGACAGATAGGGAACGTCATGGTTACTGGTGTAACCTCCATTCCCTGATGGAGGGAACGAGACGTTGTGTCCCTCCTGCCACAACGCTGAACTACCCGCTGAAATGGCCGGACCTTAAATCGGCTCCTCAGCATAAAACCTGAATGAGTGATTGCATACCAGCTCCTTTTATACCCGTATGTCCGGGGGAGTGGCATGCAAATACCACTCGCCAATTTTCATTGGCCTTTTATCAAAGACCAGAGGTATCTCGGGCTCCCAAGAGTGACCCCTAGTGTCACTACATTGACACCAACGTCTCGTTCCCTCCATCAGGGAACGGAGGTTACACCAGTAACCATGACATTTTGATTGCCTGTGACTCCTGCAATCGTTGGTACCACCAATCATGTTGTTACACCCGCAGCGCCTGCCATCTCCCCTGAACGCCGCCAGAGGTTGCCATCACCTGAGTATTAACATTTCACGAACTACATTTCCCATAATCCTCCAGTCAGACTGATTTCTCTTCCACCTGTTTTACATTAACCCTGTCTATTTAAGTTCCCAGTTTCCACGCATTCAATGCGAAGTCTTGTTTGTCTAGTCTACAATTCTGAGCATTATTACTATAATTGATTACCCTGTATTTGACTCCTGCCTGTTCACCATATTCCTTAGCCTGCTTGTGAGTGTTTTGGATTTACTGCCTGTTTATTGGATTTCCCCTCTGCCTGTCGGACTTACTTTGTTTGCCTTTCTGGACTACCTATCTGTGTAACGATCCCTTGCCTGCTTTTGTTTTTTGCTCTTTGTTTTGTTACTTTGTTTTTACTATTTATTTACCTTATTAAACTGCACATGGATCTTAACACTACTGCCCCGGTGTCTCTGTTACAGAAGACTTCTCCCAACTTAGATCCAGCAGCTTTTCAACAGTTACACAAGCTTGTTTCAGCGCAAGCAGCCATGCTGACTAGTCACCATCAGCAGCTGTGCAAGCTCACATCTATCACGGAAGAACTCTTCAAATTCATGCAACCCAACCCATGTGTATCTCCGAAGGGGGTTTCCACTAGCAGTTCTGCCTGCAGCCCAATGCCCTCTACGGCTGTTGTTAATCTTCAACTCTCACTTCCAGAGAAGTTTGACGGATCACCCAATAAGTTACAATGTGATCTTTTTCTGTTGCAACTACCTCACATGTATCCCAACAATGAAGCTCGTGTTTCCTTCATAATATCACTTCTGTCAGGCAAAGCTCTAGACTGGGTTATGGCAATTTGGAGTCAAGAAAACATCTTAAAGGGTTCTTTGTCTCACTTCCTAGCTCACTTGCGGGAAGTTTTTGAGCACTCCGAGGGTGGTAAGGACCCTGGAGAACTTCTGTTGTGTCTAAAGCAGAATAATATGTCAGCCACTGAATTTGCCTTATCATTCTGCACTCTAGCAGCACAAACCATGTGGGTGGAGGATACGTTAAAACTGTTGTTCCATAAAGGACTAAACCTTGACCTTCAAACGGAACTAGCATGTCGTGATGAGGGAAGATCTCTAGATGAATTCATCAAACTCGCCATTCGCCTGGACAACCTGATCAAAGCCCGTCGTCCAGTCAGCTCTCTACAATCACTTTCTTCTGATATCTACTGCAGACATTCGGGACATTTACTGGCTGCCTGCCCTACTCGCCCCCCTAGGAAGGGGGGGCGACGGTGAGTTTTGAATTCTCTAATTTGATTCATATTGATCAGTTTCAATTGTTTGTCATATTGCATATTCAGAATAGTGAACAGCAAATGTCAGCCATCTTAGATTCTGGGGCTGCTGGTATCTTCATTGATCTGGCCCTCGCCATGAATCTAAAATTGTCTTTTGTTCCTTGTGTCCCTCCACTACATGTTGCAGCGCTAGACGGACGACCCCTGGGCTCCGGCAAGATTCAGCAGATAACTCAACCCATTCATCTCCAAGTTGGACTCTTTCATCATAAGGAAATTCAGTTCTTGGTCACTCACTCTCCAAAAAAACCAGATTGTTTTTGGCTTACCATGGCTGAGACTTCACAACCCTGAGATTTCCTAGAAAGATGGACAAATCACTCATGGAGTACTTCCTGTTTCCAGTCTTGCCTCAACCTCCCTGAACCCATCTCTTTCCCTCTGGTATGTACCACGACTATCCTTCCAGAAAAGGAGATGTTGACCCTACCACCATGTTATTCGGATCTCCGGGAGGCATTCAGCAAGGCTAAAGCTACCCAACTTCCTCCTCACTGTTCCTGTGACTGTGCTATTGACCTTTTGCCAGGCTCCTCTCCTCCATGCGGATGAATTTACCCCTTATCTGAGCCAGAGACTAAAGCTATGGAATGATACATAGCAGAATCCCTAGAAAGGGGTTTCATTCAACCTTCTACCTCTCCAGCTTTGGCGGCTTTATTCTTTGTAGGAAAGAAGGACGGGGGTCTGAACTCAAGTATCGCTACCCCCTTCCTCTGGTACCACATGCGCTAGAGCAGTTAAGAAACGCAAAAATCTACACTAAGCTGGATCTTCGTAATGCGTACAATTTAATCCGCATCCGGGAGGGGGATGAATGGAAAACAGCCTTCTCTACACACACTGGCCACTATGAATAGCAGGTGATGCCTTTCGGACTTTCTAATAGTCCTTCTGTCTTCCAAGCCTTTGTGAATTACATTTTCTGTGACATTATTGGCATGTGGGTTCTAGTCTACATCGATGACATCCTAATATTCTCGTCTTCCCTCGATGAACATGTTCAACATGTCAGAGTGGTACTCAACCATCTTATTCAACATCAGCTTTACGCCAAGTTGGAGAAATGTGAGTTCCAGTCTACCATTTCCTTCCTGGGGTATATCATCTCCCCTAAGGGGGTTGCCATGGACTCTTCCAAAGTACAAGTGGTACTGCAGTGGCCCTTACCGGTGTCTATTAAGGAATTACAATGCTTTCTTGGCTTTGCCAACTTCTACAGACGTTTCATTCGAGGTTTCAGCTCGGTGTCTGCCCCACTCACCTCTCTGCTCCGTGGTAAAGCCCAAAAACTAAACTGGACACCTTCCACCCGTCAAGCCTTTGATCTCAAGTGTCGCTTCACTACTGTCCCTATTCTCCATCATCCTGATCCCTCTCGACCCTTCGTGCTAGAATTAGATGCCTCTGACTCAGGAGTAGGTGCGATACTCTCCCAGCGACAAGGATCTCCCGCTAAACTCCATCCCTGTGCATTCTACTCACGCAAGTTATCTTCGGCCGAGAGAAACTACGATGTCGGCAATCGAGAACACTTGGCCATGAAAACGGCTTTCAAGGAGTGGAGACACTGGCTAGAGGTAGCTCACCATCCTTTTCTGGTGATTACGGATCATCATAACCTAGAATACATTCAATCAGCCAAGCGCCTAAATTCTCAAGCCCAATGGTCTCTCTTTTTCTCCAGGTTTGATTTCACCATCACCTTTCGACCTGGGTCTAAGAACACCAAGGCTGACGCTCTGTCCCGCATTTATGATTCCTCCAGTGACAACAACCCTGTGACTTCCATCATCCCACCTACTCTCATTGTTGCTCCTGTACAGTGGGATATCATGGCTGATATTACCCAAGCTCAGAATCAAGAACCCACTCCTGCTGGCTGCCCTCCTGACAAAGTCTTTGTTCCAAGTTCCTTACGGAAGAGAGTTCTTCAGTGAGTTCATGACTCGGCCTGCTCTGGACATCCTGGTGCTCAAGCTACATGCAGGTTACTGGTTTTAGTGGGAAAACCTAACCACTGAAATAGCTGATTATGTTAAGAACTGCAATGTGTGTGCCACCACTAAATCTCTTCAACAGCTCCTGTCTGGTCTCCTTCAGCCTCTTCCTGCCCCTCGACATCCTTGGTCCCATATCGCAGTGGACTTCGTCATGGATCTACCTAACTCGCAGGGTTTCACTACCATCCCAACCGTGGTGGATCGATTCTCTAAAGCCTGTAGATTCATCTCTCTGCCCAAACTTCCTTCGTCCATGGAATGTGCAGAGAGCCTGTTTCATTACGTCTTCCGCATTTATGGCCTTCCTGAGGACATTGTCTCCGACCGTAGTCCCCAGTTCACCTCCCAAATCTGGTCCGCATTCTTCAAATTACTCAACATCAACGTGAGTCTAACTTCTGGTTATCACCCTCAATCTTATGGTCAAGTCGAATGGCTAAACCAGGACCTGTGTAAATTCCTCCGAGCCTACTGTCAATTCAACCAACACGACTGGAACCGTTTCCTACCCTGGGCTGAGTATGCTCAGAACTCTCTGTTCAAACCTGCCACCAGAACCACACCATTCAAATGCATCTTAGGGTTTCAACCACCACTCTTTCCCTGGTCCGGGGAACTTTCCATTGGTCCTGCTGTTGACGATTGGATGCAACACATCAAGGCTATCTGGGACCAAGCTCATGTCCACCTACTACATGCCATTCGTCGACAAAGTGAACAAGCCAATCTCCATCACTGCCCTGGTCCCAATTATGCTCCTGGACAATGGGTCTGGTTATCAACCCGAGATCTTCGTCTACGACTATCGTGCAAGAAACTAAGTCCCAGGTATGTTGGCCCTTTCAAATTTCTCCGTCAAATTAACCCTGTATCATTCAAACTTCAGCTTCCTGCTAACTACCGTATTTCCCCTACATTTCATGTGTCCCTACTCAAACCTGCGGCACCTCAGAGAGAGGAAGGTTCTCAAGACCCTCAGAGACCCTTTCCATTCCTCATTGACGGAGAAGAAGCCTTTTGGGTACACAAGCTCCTGGACTCCCGATGCCGGGGTCAGACTCTTCAATATTTGGTGGACTTGGAAGGCTACGGTCCTGAGGAACGTTCCTGGACTAATTCTGAGGACATTCTGGACCCTAATCTCATCATTGAGTTTCACCGCAAGATCCCTTATCGACCCGCTCCAAGAGGTCGAGGTAGACCCCGATGTAGACAACCTCCTCACGTCAGGAGCCGTTCGCAGAGGGGGGGCACCCGCAGCACCTGCCATCTCCCCTGAATGCCGCCAGTGGTCGCCATCACCTGCATTTCCCATAATCCTCCAGTCAGACTGATTACTCTTCCACCTGTTTCACATTAACCCTGTCTGTTTAAGTTCCCAGTTTCCACGCATTCAATGCGAAGTCTTGTTTGCCTAGTCTACAATTCTGAGCGTTATTACTATCATTGAATACCCTGTGTTTGACTCCTGCCTGTTCACCGTATTCCCAGCCTGCTTGTGAGTGTTTTGGATTTACTGCCTGTTTATTGGATTTCCCCTGCCTATCAGACTTACTTTGTTTGCCTTTCATCTGTGTACCGATCCCTTGCCTGCATTTGTTTTTTGCTCTTTGTTTTGTTACTTTGTTTTTACTATTTATTTACCTTATTAAACTGCTCATGGATCTTATCACTACTGCCCCGGCATCTCTGTTACACATGTGTCCAGGGGAAATCAAATGTGTATTTTCTGTGTCCTGCCTGTTAAAATTCTGCTGACACGAAGAACACATACAAAGAGGCTTGTGTAAATGACATCAAAAATGTAAAAAAGAAAACAGAAAGAAATAAAGAATAAAGTTTTTTTGGTGGTTTCTTGTTAATTTAATACCCTTGTATTTTCTGTAAAATAAACATATCTATTTATTAAGTTACATTGTACATTGTTAAAACACTGGATGCTATTTGTAAATTAGGATATTTGTACATATTTTGTTTCTTCTAATGTTTATTTAATGGGAATGCTTGGGCAGAAAATACCTTCTTCAGTGTTAATGGCTAAACTTGTTTGTTTGTTTTCTCTCTCTCTCTCTTCAATATATTTATCTGTGAAATTTGTTTATTATTTATTATTCATATTTATTGTTATTTTTTTTTTCAAACACTGAAATGTATTGTAAATAAACATTTTTGTACATGTTGATAAGTATTTTGTTTCTCCTGAAAGTTGGATAATGTTATATGTTTGGACAGAAAATACCCTCTGAATAATATAAGTGTTTAAGTCAGTAGAATCAAAGGTGTTATGAGATATAGAGTGCTTCTTGTGACAATGCAACACGTATTTTTATGACTTTTTGGGCATCCATGCAGAATAATGAGGGAGGTAGAATCCATGCAGAGGTGTAAAAATTGCCCTGCCTAGACAATACCTCCCTGAATAATATAAGTGTTTAAGTCAGTAGAATCAAAAGTGTTATAAGACATAGAGTGTGTAACGTTGCTGGCAAAGACAGGCTGATGAAGACGATGATGAAGTTAAAACCCAGGTGCAGTTTATTTACATAAGTGAAGTCCAACAACTGTAAATCCAAATGTGAAACAAAACATAAACATAAACTTGACTTGAACAATCCAACAATGTTACACTTACAATACCTGAAAAAGGACAATGGTAAACATGAGGGCTTAAATACATCGACAAGGGGTAAAACAATGATGAGGTATCCAATGGACAGACAGAACTGATAACAAGATAATTGGACAATAAATCAATGACAGCAAGACACATGAACATGAACATAGAGGGAAACAGGAATCACATGACAAGGGAACACATGACATAAAACAGGAACTAGATTTTCAGAGTAAAAGACATGAAAAACATGAACCAACAGAATAAACATGACATCCCCCCCACTAGCGGCAGCTCCCGACACCCCAAAACATAATCACAAAGTTCAATAGGGAGCTGGGGGGTGGGGGGGTGGGGTTCTTGTGACGTGGCCTGGCAAGACATGGCGTGGAGCATGGCCTGGCAAGACAGGGCGTGGAGCATGGGACCAAGGCAGAGCCAATGGAAAGTGGGGCCCTGAGAGGCTCGAGGGGCGGAGCCGTGGAAGGCGGGGCCTTGAGGGTCTTGAGGGGCAACACCAGGGAACTTGGTGCCCGGAGAGTAGCCGACGGCTCAGAGGACCATGGTGGAGCCGGAGGTTCGGAGGACCGAGGTGGAGCTGGGGGATCAGAGGACAGAGGCAGAGCCAGTGGGACTGAGGACCAAGGCGTAGCCATAGGGAAGGAGGTCCCCGGTGAAGCCGCAGGCTCGGATTGACGAGGCGAAACTGTGGGATAGGAGAGCTCAGGCGGAGCCAGGTGACCGACTGACCAAGGCGGAGCTGGAGGGATGAGGGACCCCAGAGAAGCTGATTGGCCGAAGGACCATGGTGGAGCCGAAGGGACATAGAGCCAAGGTGAAACTGAGGGATTGGAGGACCAAGGCGGAGTCCAGGGCTCGGAGGTTCTAGGCGAAGTCAGAGGATTGGAAGTCCCCCTTGTCTGATCATGAGGAAGCGTCCATAGGGTGGGTACAAGGGCGGGAACCATGTCTAGGTCCAAAAGCTCAGATATGGCTGTGACGTGGCATGGAGCAGGCTCAGCAGTTGCTGTGACATGGCATGGAGGAGGCTGAGGCGTTGCTGTAACATGGCATGGAGCAAGCTGAGGTGTTGCCATAACATGGCATGGAGCAGACTGAGGCATTGCTGTGACATGGCGTGGAGCAGACTCAGGATACGGGGCAAAATTTGGCGCTAGCTCAGTGACCATGACGAGGAACTCTGACTTGGCAGCCATGACGTGGAACTCTGGCTTGGCAGCCATGACGTGGGATGCTGGCTCATCGACCATGACGTTGAACGTTGGCTCATCGACCATGATGTGGGACTCCGGCTCGGCATCCACCTCGCCCACAGTGAATGGTGAACCACTTATTAGAAGGTCAAGGTCAGTATACCGAGTCAGGCTGTAGGTACTCTGACCGTCAGGCATCAGGGAGCAAACTGGCTCACTCAAACCTGCCCGGAAAATGTCCTTGAGGGCTATTTCATTAAAGTCAACCTCACTGGCCAGAGTGCTGAAGTCCCCACATATTCCTCCAGGGATTGATTCCCCTGGTAGAGACGCAGGAGTTGAACTGCTGGGTTCATCTTGTGAGGGTCAAGTATTCTGTAAAGGGGCTGGCAAAGACAGGCTGACGAAGACGACGATGATGTTAGAACCCAGGTGCAGTTTATTTACATAAGTGAAATCCAACAACCGTAAATCCAAACGTGGAACAAAACATAAACATAAACTTGACTTGACTTGACCAATCCAACAATGTTATACTTACAATACATGACAAAGGACAATGGTAAACATGAGGGCTTAAATACATGGACAAGGGGTAAAACAATGATGAGGTAACCAATGAATAGAACAGATAACAAGATAATTGGACAATAAACCAATGACAACAAGACACATGAACATGAACATGGAGGAAAACAGGAATCACATGACTAGGGAACACATGACATGAAACATCATGGTTACTGGTGTAACCTCCGTTCCCTGATGGAGGGAACGAGATGTTGGTGTCGATGTAGTGACACTAGGGGTCACTCTTGGGAGCCCAAGACACCTCTGGTCTTTGATAAAAGGCCAATGAAAATTGGCGAGTGGTATTTGCATGCCACTCCCCCGGACATACGGGTATAAAAGGAGCTGGTATGCAACCACTCATTCAGGTTTTACGCTGAGGAGCCGATATAAGGTCCGGCCATTTCAGCGGGTAGTTCAGCGTTGTGGCAGGAGGGACCAACGTCTCGTTCCCTCCATCAGGGAACGGAGGTTACACCAGTAACCATGACGTTCCCTATCTGTCACTCACTCGACGTTGGTGTCGATGTAGTGACACTAGGGGTCCCTATACAAAACGCCACAAGGCTGAACTGTGTTACGTGAACTGGCGGTGTGTGGTGGGCAGACTTGCTGTGTGCCTCATAGCCAGCGCACCAGGTCAACACGTAACCTCCCCCAACACAGTTATGAGTGTCGAACGGCCCTTTTTGGGGACAAGTCGACTACCCAGAGATAGAGACAGGCTTAACCCAGTCGTGGCCTCTTTCCCCTTCTCTTTTTCCACTCCCTAAAAAAGAAGGGGGATTATCTGACTGGGCCGCCAGGTCTAGTCAGATGGTGTCCCTCCCAAGGGGAGGACACCGCGGAGACCACACCTCGCCCCAAGAGAGGGGGGGATATTTAAGTGGAAGAATACATCACATGGTCTTTCCAACCATGTGGAGAGCCTTCAAGGTAGATCCTGCCCAATGGGGGAGGAGTTACTACAACATGGAGACTGAGGGGCTCTGCCCAAGGAAGACGCAGTTTGCCAGTAGGGAAACGAACTAGCGGAAGATATAGATCGCATGGGGTTAGCCTTACAGGGAACGCCACACGCGGAGCACCTACCCCAGAACCGGGCTCTTAGTTAGCACGTGTACTGGGCTGGCAGTGAGTCTCTCCGAACACTCGACTGCCACAGGGCTCGGAGGAAGTCAACCAGGGAACAACTTTTGTGAACACTACTGGGAATTAACAGCGCACATCTTCAGCTCAAAAGGAGGTGGAAGGCGCTATGTGCAAGCAATACACCCGGCCGGCTATCCCGGGCTTATCCGCTTGTGTTGCGTGCCACTACCTGGGACGAAACCGGTTCCACCCGGAGGTTGTAGAACCTTGCAAAGGTGTTGGGTGTTGCCCAGCCCGCTGCTCTGCAAATGTCTGTTAGAGAGGCACCTCTGGCCAGGGCCCAAGAAGCCGCTACACCACGGGTAGAATGGGCTCGTAGCCCTACCGGGGGCGGCATGTTTTGGGCGAGACATGCCATAGTTATGGCGTCAATGAGCCAGTGGGCAATCCTCTGCTTGGAGACAGCGCTTCCTTTCCGCTGTGCACCAAAGCAGACAAAGAGCTTCTCAGAGATTCTAAAGCTCTGCGTGCGATCCAAATAGATGCGTAAAGCGCGCACCGGACACAGCAACGACAGGGTTGGATCTGCCTCCTCCTGGGGCAGCGCTTGCAGGTTCACCACCTGGTCCCTAAAAGGAGTGGTGGGAACCTTGGGCACATAGCCCGGTTGGGGGTCTCAGAATCACGTGAGAATAGCCCGGACCGAACTCCAGGCACGTTTCGCTGACAAAGAACGCTTGCAGGTCACCTACCCTCTTGATGGAAGTGAGCGCAGTCAGGAGGGCAGTCATCAAGGAGATTGCCTTAAGCCCGGCTGACTGCAAAACTCAAAGGGGGCTCTCTGTAGACCCTGAAAAACTACAGAGGTCCGATGAGGGAACAAGGCGCGGCCTGGAGGGATTCAGCCTCCTGGCGCCTCTTAGGAACCTGATGATCAGATCATGCTTCCCTAAGGACTTACCGTCGACTGCATCATGGTGTGCTGCTATGGCAGCAACGTACACCTTCAAGGTGGAAGGGGACAGCCTCCATTCCAACCTCTCTTGCAGGAAGGAAAACACTGATCTGACTGCGCACCTCTTGGGGTCTTCCTGACGGGAAGAACAAAACTTAGCGAACAAACGCCACTTAAAAGGCATACAGGTGCCTCGTAGAGGGAGCCCTAGCCTGAGTGAATGTGTCTACCACTGCAGGTGGGAGACAACTTAGGTCTTCCACGTCCCGTCCAGGGGCCAGACATGGAGATTCCAGAGGTCTGGGCGCGGGTGCCGGATGGTGCCCCTTCCCTGAGAAAGAAGGGCCTTCCTCAGGGGAATTTGCCCGGGGGGAGCTGTCATGAGGAGCGTGAGGTCTGAGCATCACGTCTGGGCGGGCCAGTAGGGTGCTTACCAGGACGACCTTCTCCTCGTCCTCCCTGACCTTGCACAGGGTCTGTGCGAGCAGGCTCACTGGGGGAAAATGCATATTTGCGAATGCCAGGGGACCAGCTGTGTGCCAGCGCTTCTATGCTGAGGAAGGCCTCGGTGAGGGCGTACCAGAGCGGGCAGTGGGAGGATTCTTGGGGGGCGAACAGGTGCACCTGTGCCTGACCGAATCGACTCCAAATCAGCTGGACCACCTGAAGGTGGAGTCTCCACTCTCCCTTGAGGGTAACCTGTTGTTACGGCACGTCCGCCGAAGTGTTGAGGTTGCCCGGGATGTGAGTGGCTTGCAGCAACTTGATGCTGCTAAATCCGTTGGAGGAGACGGTGGGCGAGTTATGACATACAGCGGGAGCGCAGACCACCTTGGCGGTTGACATATGCTACCGCTGCCGTGCTGTGTGTCCGAACTAGCACGTGCTTGCCTTGGATCAACGGCCGGAACCTCCACAGGGCGAGCAGAATTGCCAGTAACTCGAGGCAGTTGATGTGCCAACGCAGCTGCGGACCTGTCTAGAGGCCAGCGGCTGCGTGCCCGTTGCCAACAGCACCCCAGCCCGTTTTGGAGGCGTCTGTCGTGACCACGACGCGCCTGGAGACCAGTTCTAGCGGAACACCTGCTCGTGGAAACGAGAGGTCGGTCCAAGGGCTGAAAAGACGGTGACAGACCGACGTAATGGCCCGCGGTGTGTCCCGTGGCACCATGCCCGTCTCAGGACTCGAGTCTGGAGCCAGTGCTGAAGCGGCCTCATATGCATCAACCCGAGCGGGGTGGCCACCGCCGAGGATGCCATATGCCCCAGGAGCCTCTGAAAAAGTTTCAGTGGAACTGCTGTTTTCTGTTTGAACGCCTTCAAACAGGCCAGCACCGACTGGGCGCGCTCATCCATAAGGTGCGCCATCAAGGAGACTGAGTCCAACTCCAAACCTAGAAAAGAGATGCTCTGAACCAGGAGGAGCTTGCTCTTTTCCCAGCTGACCCGAAGCCCTAGTCGGCTGAGGTGTGAGAGCACCAGGTCCCTGTGTGCGCATAACCCGTCTCGAGAGTGAGCTAAGATTAGCCAGTCGTCGAGATAGTTGAGAATGCGAATGCTCACCTCCCTTAACGGGGCAAGGGCAGCCTCTGCGATCTTCGTAAAGACGCAAGGAGACAGGGACAGGCCGAAAGGGAGGACTTTGTACTGATACGCCTGACCCTCGAACGCGAACCGCAGGAAGGGTCTGTGTCGAGGAAGGATCGAGACGTGAAAGTACGCATCCTTCGGGTCTACCGCCACGAACCAATCTTGATGCCGGACGCTCGCTAGAATGCGTCTTTGCGTCAGCATCTTGAACGGGAGTCTGTGTAAGGCCCGGTTCAATACTCGCAGGTCCAAGATTGGCCGCAACCCACCGCCTCTTTTCGGTGCAATGAAGTAGGGGCTGTAAAACCCCTTCTTCATCTCGGCTGGAGGGACAGGTTCTATCGCGTCCTTCCGTAGGAGGGTAGCGATCTCCACGCAAGGTAGCAGCGTTTCCGACTTTCACCAAGGTGAAGTGGACACCGCTGGACCTGGGCGGATGCCCGGTGAAGTGAATCGCACAGCCGAGTCGGACGGTCCGGACCAGCCCTCGTGACGGACTGGAAAGCGCAAGCCATGCGTCCAAGTTCCGTGCAAGGGGGACCAAAGGGACAACGTCATCGGATGTACCGGCGGGTGGGGCCTCGCAGCGGGGTGGAGCTCGAGGTGCCACACCACATCGTGGCTGTGCTGAGTCCGAGGACATCGAAGCACTTACCTGGCTCCTTGTGACCACCCCTGGAACAGCCTGGGACGGGGGAGGAAGAGGCCTGTCCTCATGACCCGTGGAGACTGTCACATCGGGGGCGGATTTGTGCCACAGCTGGGCGCTCAGGGCGGGAGACCGCCGCTGGAGCGCCAACCTGCCAAATGGAGTGGTGGACGGTGGTCGTGATGCCAGCCATACACACCGGATATGTGACCCAGGGAACAAGGAAACCACTCTTGCGGAGCTCTTGAGTACTGCAGCCACTTAGGCATGCAGCGCAATTAAATGCAAAAGGTAACAAAAAGATGAAGATCTGCTTACCAGCTCCAGAGCAGCGGGTTTCGTTGTCCCTGGGTCACCCGTCTCAGGGGCGCTTCGAAGACCTCCATGGGTTCTTCGGTGCCGGCTGTGAGACGGGTGGCGTCGGCTTCCTGCGGTGGGCTCCACGCCGGGGCCGGGCCGGAGGGGCGGGCTGCGGCTGAGCCGGTGCAGTCACCGCAGGGGGACGCCCTCGGCGATGAGTAGATGGGGTGCGGGATCTTGAGCCACGCCGGGGCAGGATAAGCCGGCTAGCATCCATCTACTGCTCTACCATCGAGAACTGCTGGGCAAAGTCCTCGACGGTGTCGCCGAATAGGCCCGCCTGGGAAATGGGGGCAGCAAGGAATCGTGTCCTGTCGGCCTCACCCATCTCGACCAGGTTGAGCCAAAGGTGGCGCTCCTGGACCACTAGTGTGGCCAACATCCGCCCGAGAGACTGCGCCGTGACCTCCGTCGCACGGAGAGCGAGGTCGGTCGCCGAGCGCAGTTCCTGCATCAATCCCGGGGCGGAACTACCCTCGTGCAGTTCCTTTAGCGCCTTGGCGGACTTGCAGGAGAGCCATGGCGTGCAGGGCAGAGGTGGCTTGTCCAGCAGCGCCGTAGGCTTTGACCGTCAGAGATGACGTAAACCTACAGGCCTTGGACAGGAGCTTTGGGCACCCATGCCAGGTGGCGGCGCTCTGCGGGCATAGGTGCACCGCGAGCGCCTTTATCCACCGGGGGATTGCCGAATAGCCCTTGGCCGCCCCACCATCGAGGGTAGTGAGAGCGGGGAAGCTGAAAAGATTGGGACAGGGCAGTAAAAGGTGCCTCCCGCGACCTTGTCAGCTCTTCATGCACTCCCGGGAAGAAAGGAACGGGGCGGGGCGTGGCTTTGAGCGGCGCCGCGAGCCCAGGAACCAATCACAGAGCCGCGAGGGTTCAGGGAAGAGCGGTGAAATCCACTTTAACCGACGCTCGCGGCTGTCCGGGAAAGCATGTCGTCATCTCCGCATCAGCCTGTGACTGGGCGATCGACCCCGAAGGGAGGAGCCCAGCTGAGGCTTCCGACTGGACGAGCCCGCTCTCCGATGCTGCGCTCGAGAGCTCATCACTTTCGCGGGCTCCGAATAAGAGGTCGAATTCGCCGTGAGACGAGCCGGCAGACTCACCCGGAAGCCTGATCGGGGCAGACGAGCGTGCTGGGGAATGGGAGGTCCGCGAGGGGATACCCGGCGGAGGCGGTCCCATTGGGGTCCCCAAATCGCCCCCAGTGCTAGCCGCGCTGGCCTCAAACCCGTGGGTAAAAGGACCGAGGCGGGAGCCTCTGGGGTGGCTCGCTTTCTTACGAAGGCGAGCCGCGACCGCAACGTTGCCATGGACATATTCTCGCAATGAGAACGTGACCATCCACGAACGCTGTCTCCGCGTGAGCAGTGCCCAGACACGAAAGACAGTGATCGTGACCGTTAGAAGGAGAGAGATAACGAGCACAACCAGGAATAACACACAATCGGAAAAGCATCTTTAAAAAGACGCGTCTTTAAAAAGACGTTCCGTGTGTGCGCTCTTTTAGAGAAATATATACTCTTTTAGAGGGGAAAAATGCTCTTTCAGAAAATATACTCTCTAGTTTTTCGTCCCAGGGGCGTTCTCTGCAGTGCACCAGTGCAGAGGAGGGAGAAGCCGCTGAAATGCGCTGTCAGATCCAGCAGGTGAATGAACAGTAGTATTCAGCTCAGTGAGCATGACCGTTCGGCTCCGAAGAGAAAATCTGAATGAGTGGTTGCATACCAGCTCCTTTTATACCCGTATGTTCGGAGGAGTGGCATGCAAATACCACTCGCAAATTTTCATTGGCCTTTTATCAAAGACCAGAGGTGTCTCGGGCTCCCAAGAGTGACCCCTAGTGTCACTACATCGACACCAACGTCGAGTGAGTGACAGATAGGGAACAGAAACTAGATGTTCTAAATGAAAAACATGAACCAACAGAATAAACATGACAGAGTGCTTCTTGTGACAATTCACCATACCTGTTTTTATGACTTTTGGGCATCCATGCAGAATAATGAGGGAGGTAGAATCCATGCAGAGGTGTAACAATTGCCCTGCCTAGATAATACCCCCTTGAATAATATGTGTTAAGTCAGTAGAATAAAAAGTGTTATGGGACATACAGTGCTTCTTGTGACAATGCAACAAACCTATTTTTATGACGTTTTGGGTATCCATGCAGAAAAATAAGGGAGGTAGAATCCAGGTGGAGGTGTAAAAAATTGTACTGCCTAGATAATACCCCCTGAATAATATAAGTGTTTAAGTCAATAAAATCAAATGTGTTATGGTACGTACATATGTGTGCTTGTGTCAGTACACTAGACCTTTCTTAAGTCAATAGAATCAAATGTGTTATGGGACACACAGTGCTGCTTGTGTCAGTACCTATTTTTATGACTTTTTGGTCATCCATGCAGAATAATGAGGGAGGCAGAATCCAGGCAGAGGTGTAAAAGTTGTCCTGCATAGATAGTACCTCCCTGAATAATATAAGTGTTTAAGTCAATAAAATCAAATGTGTTATGGTACGTACATATGTGTGCTTGTGTCAGTACACTAAACCTTTCTTTGCATTCTGAAGAATTATGGAGGCAGAAATCAGGCAGGTGGGTAACAATTCTCATTTAATACCCCCTTGAATATTAAGACTATATATATATATATATATATATATATATATATATATATATATATATATATATATATATATATATAGTATAATTATATTATAATATATATTAGTTTTTTTATATGGATTTATGTGTGTTTATGTTGTTTTTGTTATTCATTTGTGTAGATTTCTCTTATTAATTTGTTAAAAACGTTTTGCTTAAATGCTGAAAGGTGCAGTAGAAATAAAGGTTGGCTATGTTATTTATTTCCACCAAGAGCCAGTTACTGAACTTTACTGCATCTACACATGTACAATTTTAACAAGTGTTTTAGATTAAATACCAGTAATATTATTAATTATCATGCAAATTAAATACACTTATGTGTTCATTTGGACAACATTGTAACATTACATTAGTTGAGTGTGTCAGATTGACAAACTCATTTTCTTTTGTAAAGCACGTGACACCTTAGTGTAACATCTACCAGTGGGCTACATAGTGATTTAACGTTCAATAAGCAGACAAAAAAGACCTAGAATCGACTTGTTACACGAGTTGTGTAGAAACAGATAACTGTTTCCTTAAGGACGTAGGGCGATGACGTTTGAAATCCTTTGGATTAAATTTCAGAGTCTGTGCTTCCATCTACTGGAAAATGTATAATAGTCATCCTAACTGAACTTTCGGATGGGTTGGGTGAAGACGAAATTCCCACTTTTTTACTGCCATCTAGTGGAAACACGGCCGGACATTCGGAATTAGGCACAACACCAGAATTCCAGTCCACGTGATCAAAACAGTCTTGAAGAATAGAATCTGATTGGTCTGACCAGCACTGGATCGTTCTGAGGGCGGATGCTTCCTGTTTCAGTTTCTGCCTGTAAGCGGGCAGAAGGAGAGCAGAAGAGTGGTCCGATTTGCAAAATGTTGGGCGGGGGAGGGATTTGTAGCATTACTACCTATAATATTTTGTTAGAACTTTCAGGAAAAGGTGGATAGACACACACACACACACACACACACACACACACACACACACACACACACACACACACAGGAAAAAACAAAGAGTGGGCTACCTAAAGTTTTACTCATGTATGATTTTTCTAATATACTTAGACAGGTTTTAAAAATGAAAAGACACCAAACTAATTTGAATAAGTACATTTTTACTTGCCTCGTAATCTTGTTGCTATGGAGATTCACAGAGGTGAAAATGAAAGTAAAGTGGTGGTTGGGTGGATCCTGCTCTACTTCCATTTCTGTCCATTTGGAGGTTTAGGTTTGCACACTCACAGATTTCTGTTCAGAGTTATCCAGCTCAGAAGTATTTGGTAAGAAAGAAAGTAATTGACTTGAGATTTAAGTGTTTTGGGATTTTGAGGAGCTTATGATAATTCTTGTATCATTTTTCATGTAACTGAAATTAATCATAATGTCTGTCTTAAAAATAAATAAAAAATAGCCCATGGGAATGACTTGTATTAGTTTATGTGCATGATGATACTATATATCATTAATTTTGTTATTGAATATACACAACTTTCTTTTAGTAGTTACACCCACTTGAGAAGGATTGTAACTTATTGCAGTGTCACTTGATCTGAAGCACAATGGTAAGAATGTTAAATTCTGTCTCTCTTATCTCATTATCTATAATATATATATGTGTATGTGTGTGTGTGTGTGTGTGTGTGTGTGTGTGTGTGTGTGTGTGTGAAAATACAACAATAATGCTCAGATAATGAAATAGTTAGGCAGTTATTGACAATTGACATAATTGACATTATTTTTTAGCTGTCTCAATCTGATGACGATTGCCTAATAACAGAGGAGGAAATGAAACAGCTTATTGAAACTATATCTACTCAGGATATCACATCAGCAGCAAACACGATCAACGAATACCTCAAACAGCAAGATCGTGTTGAGCTAAATATTGGTGTGACGGGGGAGTCTGGTTCTGGAAAGTCCAAATTTGTCAATGCTTTTAGAGGCTTAGGGGATGAAGAAGAGGGCTCTGCCGAAACAGGTGTAGTGGAGACCACTATGAAACCTGAAGTTTACTGTCACCCAAAATACAAAAATGTAAAAGTGTGGGATCTCCCTGGCATTGGAACACCAAACTTCAAAGCTGAAAATTACCTTAAACAGGTTGAGTTTGACCACTATGATTTTTTCATCATCATTGCTTCAGAGCGGTTTAGAGAATGCCACACCCAGCTGGCCTCGGAAATCATGAGAATGGGGAAGAAATTTTATTTTGTCCGTTCAAAGATTGACGTTACAATTGATGGTGAAAAAAATAAAACAAGCTTTGACAAGGAAAAGATCCTGGATACCACTCGGAAGGACTGTGAAAATGGTTGGTTTACACAGTTTATGACATGACAATGTACTGACCAAAACTAAGTATTGAACTTCACACTGTATCCTACATACAGATCTAACTTAATCAATATAATGAAATGTAATAATTAATAATACCTTTTTCTGATTCACTTTAGGACTGAGAAAAATTGGCCTAGAGGACCCTGTTGTGTTTTTGATCTCTAGCTCTGAGCTCGGCAGCTTTGATTTCAATCTACTGCAGGAAAGGATCGCTAAAGAGCTTCCTCAGCATAAGAGACATGTGCTGATTCTGTCTTTGCCAAATATCACACTGGAGATTAATGAGAGAAAGAAGAAAGCTCTAAAGAAAAACATTGGAAGAATTGCCTTCGTATCTGCTTGTGTGGCAGCAGTTCCTGTTCCTGGTCTTTCGATAGCTGTGGATTTAGCCATCATAGTAAATGAGATAAGAACGTACTGCAACGCCTTTGGTCTGGATAAGAAATCTCTGCTGAATCTCTGCAAAAGATCTGGGAAGAGCATAGAAACTCTGGACAGTCTTATGACCTCAATCTGGCATAAAGGATTATGCACAAGTTCAGTGTTATCTATGCTGAGTGTGGCATCAGTTTTAATAACAGAAGATGTTGTTGAGCGTGTCTTTACCTTTATACCCATTTTAGGCTCTGTTGTGGCAGGGGGTCTGTCTTATTTGACTGTCTCAATAATGCTCAAGAAAGCTCTGAATGATATAGCAGAAGATGCAAGAAAAGTGCTAATGGCTGCCCTGGAGACTGACCTGGAGAAATGTAAATAAACATGTATAATTAGACAGAATTATGGAGGATGTTCTCTGTCTTTACATGTGAAATTTACTCATCTATCTCCTCCGGAAATTACACACAATTTCAGTAGTGACTTGAGTAAAAAAATAAAAAAATCTCACTGCCTACCACTGGTCAAGCTGGCATAGAAGAAAGTGTTTTAAAATATCAACAATTAGAGACTTCACCTTTAGGCACTTGGTTTTAGGGTTTATAAACGTATAAACAGTAAATCAATCATAATTTTAAACAGTTATCTCGCCTTCAAACGTTACATTTGTTTTGATGTTGTTTTCTGGCCTGATTTTTTTAATGTGTTGGTATGGGTATATTTTTTAAGCTACTGTTGTAATTGACTAATATTGTTATCCTTTTGAATATATTTGCCATATGAGCTTGATTGTATTGCTTACTGTGTCTTTAGCTTACATGTCTGAGGTCACAAGTAAAGCCTCTGCTTCATACAGTATTTGAGGATGTTACTTCTGTTTGAGGATGTTTTTGTATCAACAGTTTTTCAACTTTGAAAAAAGATATAAGTCTGTAGATATAAAATGTATTTGTTTGAATCATAATACTTTTTCATTTAGTATTTCAATTATCACATAACCCCATTACAATTATAGGTTTTATGAATGTGAATGTAACATCAAATTTTGTGTTCTTCTTGTTCAATTGTATCCTCGATTACAGTATGTATAATAAAAATGTATTATTATGTATATTAGTTCAAAATAAAGTAATCAAAAGTAGTATTGACTGTTGATATGTCAAAAATATTTGAGGCAAAATTTTAGGCTGAACATTTTCGAGTAAATAAGCGGAAAATAATAAAGTGTTACATTTATCCCACACTGTAAAGAAATCTAAAATGTTTTAGTAAGTACCTCCACAGCCTTTACCAAAATACAAACAAGAAACCTAAAAACATACAAAAATCTGAGAGACAAGTTTGGTAAGTGATTGAGACAGACTATTTATCATTTAGCTAATGTAACTCATTTTTGTGAAAAAAAAAAAAAAAAAAAAACGAAAATATGTGTAACCCCTTTAAAGCTGTGTGACTTTTGGCGCTCTAGCGGTTAAAAATAAAACTGCATGCCTCTTGTGGAGAACTTTGTTTTGGTTGTGCTTCTGCTCTGCTCCTCTGCGTGGATGAATGTGGTTCGAGGCACCGTGTACACGTGGATAAAGGACATGTATCCATGTTGTTGCACACACAGAAGTGACTGTTTTATTTCTGGTGGCACATATTTTATTGTTGTCACATCACTGCCGAATCTGCAAAATCAATAAACACATAACGTGGGTTAAACAATCGTTTGCAGCACGTTGAACAGTACCAGCAGTGTGACGTCTTCATATAAAAGAGGGCTGGGAATCGAGAATCGACTGGAAACGTTGTAATCGACTCCAAAGCTGAAGTCGATTCCTTTTGGGGAATCCGGTTGATATTTTCGAACTTTATTTCCTCAACCGTTGAACTACTACACATTTCAGAAGCCTAATACCACTTAAACAATTCACAGAAGAATTATAAAAGTTTTGCATCTTCATATAAAAATGAAACATTCCTGTGCTCTCACTATCGCCACCTAGCGTCACACGCCAGTATACACAGGTCTAAGTGATGTGTGAATTAACTCAGCGAGTATACTGAATATTAAAATAATACAAATTCAATAATAAACAATACACGAGGGCTATGCAAAAACAATACATGAGGGCTATGCAAAAACAATATACAAGGGCTATGCAAATCTATACCACTACACTGTTGTTTTGACTTATTGGAAACATTGATGTTTTGAAATTAATGACGTTACAAAAGTTAGTCAATGTTCGTTAACATTAGACATAACGATTGTTAGTCTGATTAGGTCAAATGTGGTACATTTTTTATAACTGCAGGATATTCTGTCCAAATAGACCACGGTAGTAACTAATTTATAAATCGTCATTGTTACCAACCAGTGGTCAACATCATTTCAAGACTCACATTTCCTTGGCAAGCCTAGAAATAAAGGATTTATTTATATAAATTATTGCCATTATAAAGAAAAAATGTGTGCTAGCAAGTGAAATGTTCTGCACCGATTACAGTATAATTATTGTATTTCACTACACACACAGACACACACGCACGTGTAATATCCTCACATGCTTGGAATATCCCCACCGAAGAAGATTTATCCTCTTTCAGCTCCTGAGACCCGGGCCATGAAGGAGTACATCAACGAGGCTCTTGAGCTCTGGTTTATTCGCCCATCCACTTCTCCAGCAGCGGCCGGTTTCTTCGTTGAAAACAAGGATCGTTGGCCTTGCGTTGATTATCGTGGCCTCAACGTCATCACGATCAAATGTTGTTGCTTTGGTCAAAGCAAATAGTTTAATTTTCTATTTAATTTATTTGGTTTCATTTTAGTTGTTTTACTGATTTATTCATTGTATACAGTAATATACAGTATGCAAATATTGTGTCTAAGCAGAATTAACAGATGTGAAAGAAATACAGTTGTCAAATTTAACAGAAGTACAGACCAGTTAGGTCTACAGTTCAATCGGTTCTTTGTAGTGTGCCAACTGTGTTCCAAAACCTGAGCTGCCTCGCTGCCTACTGACTACATAAGCAGCTGCCTTCAAAGGCAGCACCCTAAATGGAAGAGTTAAAGAACATCATAAGACTAACTGACAGACAGTAAGTAACTGATTTGTAACACTCTCTGGAGGGAAATTGTCAAAACAAAAGCGGCAGATATGTTACTTGCTAGGATGGCATATTTTTTCACATAGACGTCTTCTAGGACTTTCTTCTTGCAATCAGTGACTTTTGGTGTAGCTAGTCACATCATAAACGTACATAGGTATACCGCAAACCATCAGATTCATCCTCAAAGAAGAGCATCCGCAAGATACATGCAATTTAATGTTTCAGCCACAGTTGGTGATTGAGAGGCTACAATTACATAGTGCAACTTTAAATTAAATGTTCAATAAATAAAAAAAAAAAGTCAAAAATCTGTTAAATTACAAGATTTACACATTCTCTAAACATCTCATAATGAAGCCATTACCCTGGTGAAATATGACACACGTCTAACGCACATCATAAGTGACTGCTTATTATTGATTTGCTTGTCAGATTGCATATTTTGTGGAGAATATATAATTTATCATTCATCAATATTTCTATTTCAGTAAGTTCTAATGGATGTTTACTGAGCCCTTGCCGCCATGTAAACTAGATTGGACTTGTCTGTGCATCGCCAGTGCATAAAAAGTTGGAACTGCCGTTTTGATTTTGCATGTTTTAATTTTATGTGTATTTATAACACATAATGAAGAAATTACTGTCACTAACATATTGTAAAACAGTGGTCAAATACTGAAGCTAGCATCTGAAGACCTTTAGAATATTTGACAGTTTCTCAAGATTTAAAATGATTTATAAAGGATTTAATGGTAATCGCACAGTAAATGTAAACAAAGCATTCGTTTCTCTGTGCTCCAGTGCAAGTTATAGTTGACAGGAAAATACAGGAATATTAAAGATGCACCTGGCAGTGGTTCTCAACCTTTTTGACTCCAAGGCCCCCCATTGTCGGAAAAAATATCTGAAGGCCCCCCATGTAGGCTATTAGATATTTATAAGATATGTCTATTATAAGATATTTCCTTAAAACTTGTGATTCCAGAAATGTCTAGAACTGTATATTCTTCAGAAAAAGCAAGCTGTTGAAGAGAGTTAATACATTTTTAGCATTTTCAGTAAGTTGAATTACAATAATTATATAAAAGTTATAAGAATCTATCATATTTTAAATAATTGTAAAAGATCTTGGGGACCCCTGTAAGTGTGCTGAGGCCCCCTAGTGGGTCCCGACCCCCTGGTTGAGAACCACTGCTCTATGGCACCTATTTTATTCAACGTTACTTCTTACTTCAACCTGATTTTCTGAAATGTAGTGGAGTAAAAAGTATGATATTTTGCTTCAGAATGTAGTGGAGTAAAGTAAAAGTTTCCCATGATAAAAGTACTTAGTAAAAGTACAGATCCATGAAAAATTTACTTCAGTACAGTAAGGAAGTAAAAATATTTACTGTCCATAATTGCCAATGTGCAGTGCACAGTAAATGATGGTAAAAATCTTTATATGAACAAAGATAATTAACCATCAGTTTCTTACAGTCAAATCTGGGACTTAAGATTTCAACAAATAAAAGCAAAGATTGCAAGTTAAATAGCTTTGGGTGATAGCACAATCACTGCATTATAATATCTTTGCATTAAAATGTTCTGCTCAGTAGGAATCAGTGTAACTGTAAAAGAAAATCACTGTCTTCATAAAACCACCAGACTTTTCTTCCTGCTGTTACCCTGGTGACCACTAGGGAACACCATGTATGTTTATTGTTCCCTGCCTGTCTTGTGTTTTGTAGTTCTTGTCATTGTCTTTGTTTCATTCCTTCTTGTGATTATTAGTCCCAGGTGTTCCTTGTTTCCTCTTTTGCCCCTTGTGTATTTAACCCCTTGGTTTTCCTGTGTTTCTGGTCAGTGTTCTGTAACGATTGCAGGAAGGGGTTGAGAGAAAGAGTATCAAAATACAGGCTTATTTAATAAAAACTCAGGAAAATAAACACAGGAAACTAAAACATGAAAGCAACAACTGACCAGGAACAAAGAAAATGAAACAGGAAGCACCCACCCTCAGAATGATCCAGTGCTGGTCGGACCAATCAGATTCTACGCTACAAGACTGTTTTGATCACACAGACTGGGAGATGTTCCAGTCCACATCTGATGATGACATCGAGGTTTATGCTGATAGCGTAATGTGTTTCATCAGAAACTGCGTAGAGGATGTTGTTCCCACCAAAACAATATGGATCTACCCCAACCAGAATCCATGGGTTAATAGCGATGTTCGCGCGGCACTTAATGCGCGGACTTCCGCTTTTAATTCCGGGAACGCAGAGGAGCATAAACAAGCCAGTTATGCCCTCCACAAAACTATCAGAGCAGCAAAACATCAGTACAGGAACAAGGTTGAAGGACAGTTCAACACCACCGACTCTAGAAGCATGTGGCAGGGAATTAATATCATCACGGACTACAAAGGGAATAAAAACTCTGCCGTGAACACCACTGCCTCTCTCCCGGATGAGCTAAATACATTTTATGCTCATTTCAAGGGAAATAACACCGCCCTCGAGGAGAGAGCTCTCGCGGCTGAAGCTACAAAGGTTAGTTCACTCTCCGTGTCTGTAGCGGATGTAACCTGATCTTTCCGATGGGTGAATGTCCATAAAGCCGGTCCAGACGGCATTCCAGGCCGTGTCATCAGACCGTGCGTGAACCAATTGGCTGGTGTTTTTACGGACATTTTCAACCTTTCCCTCTCTTTGTCTGTGGTCCCCACATGCTTCAGAATGTCCACCATTATACCTGTACCAAAGCAATCCAAAATAACTTGTTAAAATGATTGGCATCCTGTTGCTCTGACCCCCATCATCAGCAAATGCTTTGAGAGACTAATCAGAGATTACATCTGCTCTGTGCTGCCTCCCTCACTGGACTCACTGCAGTTTGCTTACCGCAACAACCGCTCCACTGATGATGCCATTGCATCTACACTACACACTGCTCTCTCCCACCTGGAAAAAAGGAACTTTTATGTGAGAATGATGTTTGTAGACTACAGCTTTCAACACCATAGTGCCCTCCAAGTTTGATGAGAAACTCCGGGCTCTGGGCTTAAACAGCTCGCTGTGCAGCTGGATCCTGGACTTCCTGTCAAGCAGACAGCAGGTGGTTATAATGGGCAGCAGCATCTCCTCAACACTGACCCACAACACTGGAGCCCCGCAGGGCTGTGTTCTCAGCCTACTCCTGTATTCCTTGTACACACATGACTGTGTGGCAACACACAGCTCCAATGCCATCATTAAGTTTGCTGATGATACAACGGTGCTAGGTCTGATCCCTGACAATGATGAAACGGCCTACAGAGAGGAGGTGCACACTCTGACACACTGGTGTCAGGAGCACAACTTCTCCCTCAACGTCAGCAAGACAAAGGAGCTTGTGGTGGACTTCAGGAGGAAAGACAGAGAACACAACCCCATCACCATCAATGGAGCACCAGTGGAGAGAGTCAGCAGCTTCAAGTTCGTTGGTGTCCACATCACTGAGGAACTCACATGGTCCGTCCACACTGAGGCCGTTGTGAAGAAGGCTCATCAGCGCCTCTTCTTCCTGAGACGGCTGAGGAAGTTTGGAATGAACCACCACATCCTCACACGGTTCTACACCAGCACTGTAGAAAGCATCCTGACTGGCTGCATCACTGCCTGGTATGGCAATAGCACCGCTCACAACTGCAAAGCCCTGCAAAGGGTGGTGCGAACTGTCAGACACATCATCGGAGGTGAACTTCCCTCCCTCCAGGACATATATACCAGACAGTGTGTGAAAAAATCTCGGAGGATCAACAGAGACTCCAGCCACCCGAGCCATGGGCTGCTCTCACTGCTACCATCAGGCAGACGGTATCGCAGCATCAGGACCCGCACCAGCCGACTTCATGACAGCTTCTTCCCCCAAGCAATCAGACTTTTGAGCTCTTGATCTCTCACAATCAATATACATCAGCACTGCACTTTATTAATCTTATTATCTCACACTGGACTGTCATAAATTATATTCTCTCTTAACAACACACTGGCAACTGAACTGACTATCAACCGACAACCTGAATGTCAATACAGTACAATATAACCTACTGTATATTTTATATACACTTTATATACTATTTTTATTGTATGTGTATTCTATATTGTGTATTCTATATTTTGTGTATGTGTATTCTATATTTGGTGTATTGTACATTGTATATTATTATTTGTATACTGTGTTGTGTATTATGTGCATATTAGATATGTAAATTGTGCTGTGTTAATCTGATGTTTATTGTAAATTGGTATATGTCACATCACTGTCATGACTGCTATGTTGCTCGGAACTGCACCCAAGACTTTCACCCATTGTTGCACTTGTGCAGATGGTTGTGTGACAATAAAGTGTTTTGATTTGATTTTTGATTTGATTCACACTGATTTGCAATTTTTTTACAGATGATTTGTTCATGATGAAGATGATTCATTAAACATAAAAAATCACATAATACAATGTATTGCATCAGTTATTCACAACATATATGATTTATAAATGCATGGTATCTAACAGATTATTTGTAAATATACTTAAACCACGAAAGGTGAGTCAATAGTTATCTGTCATATATAACAAATTAATATAAAAATAACATACAGAAGTTGAAATTAGGGCTGTCAATCGATTATAATTTTTAATCTAATTAATTACATGGTGTCCCGATTAATCACAATTAATCGCATATACAAATATTTGCTGACAAAGCCCCTCAAATAACAATAATTCAATATATAATGATGAAATAATTATACAAAGTTATCTTTAAATATATATATATATATATATATATATATATATATATATATATATATATATATATATATTAAAATATTCAGATAATTAATATGCATTACATTCTTGTGGCAGAAGAGTTAAGCATTGATAAGACAATACCAAAAGCGGCTTTAGAATACAATGTATTGTTCATTATCATATTATTGAACATACGCCAATCATTTGCATACAGTTCACAGCAATCCATTTTGCTAGTGAATTTGTCAATCAGTTCGAAATTTATTATGAGGGCTTGTTTAAGGACCCGTCGATGTACACCTGCGTCAGACAGATGCTTGTGTAACGTCTCGGGCGCGTTGCGTCATAAACATACTGTTTGTAGGTGCTGTGTCAAGTTAAGTATAGTTTAATACGTAGCAGAACACATCTTGTGATCCCTTAGTTTGATTTGATTTGCGCTCCATCAAGTGTTTTGAACACAAGAACGGAACGCACGCTTGTGTTATGCTGTCCGCTGAAGGGTTGTTTTGTTCTCTGTATAAACTGCGCGCTGCCCATACAGCTGAAGTTTCGATTACTGCCCACTGGAGTAAACAGGTGGTACTAAAAGTTTGCATTTCTTATGACTCTTCCTTATTACGGTCCGGGGACATTGCGATTACTTGCGTTAATTTTTTTAACGCGTTATTTTTAATCAAATTAATCGCACTGAATTAACACTGAGTTAAATCGACAGCCCTAGTTGAAATATTTTTTGAAATCATTGGTTTCCATCATCTTTCCTGTCCACACGCTCCTTCCAACATCCCATCTCAGCAACTCGTGTATCATCTAGAATTTCGAGTTTCCCACTAAGTATGGCTTCGCTTGATCGTTCATGCGCTCGGAACTTGTAATTATGACATTTCCCAACTCCACTTGAAAGGCACAACACACACAGAAGGGAAGCAGAACTCCACAACTGCAATAAGATATCATACGGCCATGGATGTAATTAAACAAGAGGACTGAACATAAAAACAAACAAATAAATTCAAGGACATGGCATACAATGTTATTTCATGTATTATACAGTTTCATAGAAGTGAAGTGTAACTGAGTAGACTATAGTATTGTACACATAAGCAAACACTTATTAGTGGTCATGGGCTCAGTTTCCTAAAATAGTGACCAGTTTCACTCATAAATGTGCTGACTCTGAGGTTAGAATCCTTGTTCCCAAACTTTTTGAAGATCAAACAGGAGTCCAAGGGTAATTCCCAATGCTTGATTCCTGCAAACCACATGACTCACTGAAAGTGAAAGTGAAAGTGAAATCATGTTAGATGGTCTATAAAAATGCAACATATCCCATTCTGTCTGCAGGAGTAGGGCTTGGATGCTTTCAGGCTGTGCTCTGTTTCATCACAAGGAATTAACTGTCTCACGGTCATTTTTGGTGAGCTTGCAAGTTTTTTTGTTTGTTTGTTTTGTTTTTTGTTTTTTTTACATAAAAAAAAAAATATATATATATATATATATATATATATACTCTGTTTTAATTAATCTACCTTATTTCTTATAGAAATTTAAGGAAAGTGAAGAGAGCGTGACTTCATACTGCAGGTAAGACTAAATTAAATGATTAATAATTATTATTAGTAGTATTATTATTTAATGTAGCAATTTATGTGCATGTGAATATATTTTAATTCTACAATGACCTTCATGAATGAAAACTTTCACAGATATCAAATGTCAAGTTTCAACATACATTAAATGGCAATTATCATGTTCATCTTGACTATTTATCTGAACATTATCATTTGTGAGATTAATTCCATCGTTTTGGAGGCAATGTTTTTTTTTATTATTATTGGACTATGGTGATGCAAATTTACATTGTGTTGTATATTAAATGTTTGTTAAAGAGGAATTTATGGACACAGTAATTTAGGTTCATTTTAGATTTGTGGGGTAAAATATTGTATTATTCTGAAGTGAAAGGTTTAAGACCCTTTTTATGATTTTAAATTTGTGCCATGGCAATTAAATTAGCAAAAGTTTCTATTTATTTCCCCTGATAAAATAAAATAAAATCTTAATATGTTACAAAATATCAGTAAAAAACACACTAGTGTCACATTATTGTATAATGTATTATTTAAGTTAGTTGCTAGTTAGTTACTTACCAACATTGATTAGGGGGTGCGGACGGTTCATCACAGCACCCGAGAGAATGTTGCCACTCTAGGCAAATCCCTATCTATGCCATGTTCTGCCACTGGTCACAACAGTAAAATTATAAAGTGGACATGAAACTTCATTCATTGAAACCACAGTGAACCTCACTTAAAATGATTGTTTTCTCTTGAACGAGCAGATCCAGTCCTCAGCATCAACATGGCTGTGTCACGTCTTGAAGGTAATTATATTCCTCTGAAACAGAAAAAAAAAAAAAAAAATGTCACAGTGTACATGTTTAGATTTATAAGCAATTCTGCTTTTAGGGTTTTTGTATTCCTGAAAACAGTTAAAGTGTTTTTGAGATTTTACACCACCAGTTTTGACCAAGAGTAGTTAAGCAGCATGCCATGCCAATTCAAGAAGACTTTCTTAATAAGCTCTACTTGATTTCCTGCATTCAGCTTCCCTAAACAAAACCTTAAATTAATATTACATAAATAAAAGTGACTCAACAAAAGTGACTTTGTCAGTTGTGAGCTGTTGAGATGGGACAACACCAGCAGGGTATACCAGTACTCAACCTGCTGGTAGTATAATTGCAGGTCCCTGCCCTGTTCAGACATGGCTGTTCCCAGTCAACATGATCACACAGGGAGTTGACATGTTGCTAATGAATATTCCAGCACTGTGACGTCAAACCCATTCTACCGAGTTACTGACAACAGGCATCTCCCGTTAAACATGTCTGCATCAGTGCAAGGGTGTTTAACATCTCCCATGGTGCGTCTGATTGCATGTTATGTCAGCAGCATCACAGACCAGGTCCTGTGTTGAATAAAGGAAATAACAGTGTTCTCATAATCAATCACAAGCATGATTCAGAAGGTGCATTTTTCCCTCTGAGATAAAATTTTCACTCCACTGTTGGACGGTTAGGTTTAGGGTTGGGGTTTGAGAATGGATTTACAAAATATGCATTCCTGTTTATTGTATTACACAATTTACAATGAAAAACAACTCGCTTTTGGCGCACCTCTGTGGACATTTCACCCAGAAACCTGAGCTCACACCTGCCCATATGTTCAAAAACACTTCCCACTTCCGCCACCGGGGGCAGTAGTTAAATTTAGATGAGCACCGACCGTTTATCGCTTAATTCACAGTGAGATGAGTTTGTCTCAGGAGTCATGATTGCTGAAATTCCCACAATCAGTGCACTGACGCTTTCAATTTACAAGTCGAATGAAGAAAATCTCCACCAACATGTCACAACTGAAGAAGACACTTGGATGAGTGTGAATAATTTTCACTAAATAAAAATAACAATTGCATGTAGTAATTGTACTGTGTGATTTTGGTTCTCACAGGGGTTCCACAAGAGTACTCTCAGAATTCACTGAGAGACATCAGAAGTAAATTACATTCCAACATCCAGTCATACATCGCAATGTTTGATAGCAGTGTACCTGATCTTCAAGAACAAATCAATAAACTGACAGAGACCACTGATGATGTGGAGAGATTTCATCATGGAACAACTATCGGAAGTCTATCAGGAGCGGTGATCGGTGCAACTGGAGGAATCGCTTCAATTGTAGGACTCATTCTGGCTCCTTTTACATTCGGGGGCTCTCTGATCGTAGCAGGAGTCGGGGCTGGAGTAGCTGCTCTTGGTGGGTTGACAGGAGCTGCCTCAAATATTACAAACGTGATTCACCAGAGAGCCTCACGTACAGCAATTGAGGAGATCATTCACAAATTCATGGAGAAGATCAACCCCCTGATTGAAAGTCTAAACATGATAAAGGAGAACATTGAAGAAATACAGGTTTACAGCACTCAGTTCCAAGAGTTTCAAGCTGGAATTGAAACAACTGCAAGTGTGGTTGAAACAGTGAATCTAATGAGACTTGTGCAGGTAGCAAGAATTGGCACAGTAGCAGCACAGTTGTCTAAAACATTGAGAGTTTTTGGTGCAGTTACTGAAGGGCTGTCTGCTCTCTTCATCGTCTTAGACATTTACTTCATTGTGGAAGATTCTATAGAGATTCATGCAATGAACCAACAGAAAACAGAAGTAAGTGAGTATAAATCAATCACACTGAAATTCATTCACGAGATGAGAAAAACAGAAAAACAATTTCAGCAAACACTGAATGAACTGAGACAAGTCAGAGACGACACTGAAAGGGAGCTTTGTGTAGCATCATAAAATTGTGTAAATCAGATGTTGGATTCAAAATTAAATGATCACAAATAGGATAAAAATTAAGAAAAGGAAAACTGAAGATGGAAAATGGAGCAAGCAGTATTGCAACATGTAACTGACTTTATAGGAGAGAGAGTTCAATTGTAAATCTGCTATTTACTCCATTCAGGAACAAGCTTAGACTAGGCGATTCCATTGCACATGCACATATATTATAAGACCCCCTTTCTGCATCCCATGACAAAAACTGAAGAAAGAGATTCTATAAACTGTCAATATCATTATTGTGATTGACAATAAATACTGATTAAGCTTTACTAAAATTGTATTTCCACTTTGCTATTTGTGTATTGTGTGCTGCAGTATGAGAGCTACTCTTGCCCCTGTTAGTAGTGCTGATGTTTAAAACAATGAGGACTCAAAGGATACAGCACTAAAGTACAATATATGCATGTTGCAAAAATCAGATTGAATAGTTCAACTGAAATACACTGTCTTATGTTGTTGTCATATTTTGTCATATGTTTGCCAACCTAAGAATTAAAAATGAAGTAAATCACAATGTAGTGATGTGTTTTTAATTGGAGATTGTGCACATATGTCTCGGTCACCTGATAATCAGCTGTTGTTGATGGCTGTGTGTGCTGCAATTCAGACAGCACTTAAAATGCTATTTGAAGAGAAAAGTGGTTCTTCTGGTAAAATATATACAGTGTGTGTATATATATATTCATTATTAGAGTTGGGGTACTCAAGTCTTAGTCACGAGTCCAATTTTAATGGACTTGGACCTGTCAAGGACTCGGATGCATTTTTACTTGACTCGGACTCCAGACTTTGGGACTCTTGATGTTTTTCCGAGTCCAGCCTAGTCCATGGCATTTGTGATGCAATGAAAAAAATAAAATAAAAAATGAAACATATATAAATGTACACATATCTGTCTGCATGTAGCTATAGCACCCCCTGATGTCGTAGACGTAGCCAGAGTTTGATTCACTGAGATGAGCAAACACACACACACAGTGACAGTGACAGGATGAATTACTAATGGGGGCATTTGAAATTTCTAGGGGAGCACACATTCATTTTATCATAACTGTAGCGACTGTAACACAACAAAAATAACTGGTGGTGTTTAGGGATGACGTCATTATATGGTTTCACCATTAACCACAATTAAAATGGCACGGTTAATTTAAGACAAGAAATGTTTCAGTTACACATGGCAAACATACTATATATGTAATATATAAATGAATAATATAAAGGAGTTTTCTGTTGTAAGCCTAAAAATGAAGATCTCTTGCGCTTGTGCCCAAGGGTGGACTGGGAAGAGAAATCGTTCAGGGATTTTACATAGAAACTGGCCCAAAATTTGTTGAGTGGGGGTGGGGTCGCTGTCCTTTTCTGCATATCACTGCCCCCTTCGGCATATCACGGCGACAATTTGTGGCCCGTTCTGCATAACGTGGCGGCTCATTTCAGCTTATCGCGGCCCATTCGGCCCGTTTTGCGGCCAGCCCGGTTCTCCTGATGGCCAGTCCGCCCCTGATCGGCCCCAAAGTGCGTCGGCCCACCGGGAAAATGCCCGGTATGCCAGATTACCAATCCAGCCCTGCTTGTGACTGGCTGGTCACTGGCTGTTGTTATAATTACGGACGGAGGCTGCGTGTCACGGACTGAACTTATAATTCACGTGAAACTGCAAAACACACAAACTCCAAAATATAAGAAAGGAATTCGATCTACCAGTCTCATAACCATAAAAAGGGACTTAAATCATCTGTTTGGGAGCATTTGAAAAACAGACTGAAGACGATCGGATGTAAATCAGACAGAAGTCATATAACGGAACACATCCTACAAATGGGACAGGATGTCCCACAAGTCCTCCAACAACAAACTAGTGAGTTTATTATTTTTGGCTGTGGTGCTTTTAAAGGGATGAAATGAAAGATCTCTATTCATCCTCATTATTTAATGCATTGCTTGTCTTCAAATTAAACGCATTGAACAATCAATTTATGTTCCTGTTATTATGCATATTCCACGTTTATTTTGTAAGATGTTGTGGACAAATTAAAGAACATAATTTTTACGGAGTGTGTTGCTGATTCATTGGTGGGTTGTCTGACAGACATCGAATTTCTTTAATAACTGTTGCAGCAGAAAAACCTGTGGGTTGGCGTAAAGTAGGCAGAGGCAGAGCCAGGAGTTTTTCACAGGGGTGACTGGGCAGGGGCCAGCGATCAGTCTGTGGTGGCACTAAAAAACTAAATTGTGCCCAAGACAAAAAATGACCAAAACGGCAATCGCGAGTGGGGTGGCCAGGCGACCCCTGGCCATCCCCTTGCCACCATGGTCACCCCTGGCAACCCCCTAGCTCCGCCACTGAAAGTAGGCCTACATCTCTAATCACCTAATATAAACTTGAACTCCAAGAAAACATTTGTTGAAATAAAAGAACATACTGTATCAATTCAATCACGCAGTGCATCTACATGTACAGACTGATCAATTAATAAAAGAATGGAGGGCCCCATTTCAGCTCACAAATCAACTCATGTGAAGAGCAGATCCATCCTCCACTTCTTCATTGTAAGAAGTGTCCTTCAGTCTTTCACTTCTGATCCTTCAATAATTTGGGTTTTATTGATATTTGGCTCAGTTTCACTCTCTTCATCTGTCGTGTTAATCACAACCAGGCATGATGATGTAGGCCTACTGACGTGATACTGAAATCTTGGCTTGAAAGTTCACCTCAGATAATTATTGTTTATTAATGTGAAAGGAGCATAGACAGTATACAAAGATGGACGACATGACAGCTCCCCAAAAATGAATCAAAAAACATCACGATCACCCCCTGGTGGCTGGCTGCAATATAGGTCATAAACCCTGCCCCCTCACCATGTTAGCGGATGGGACATGAGCCAAACAAAAAAATCAAAGTACACCTCAAATAAATTTTTCCCAAAGATGGTTTCTGTCATTTTAGGTTGTTCTTATCACGCTGATATATGTTCTTGTTCATTTTTCTGATAAGTTTGGTTTTAATTAGTTATTTGATGCTATAAAAAGGGGGTGTGGCGTCATGATTGACAGCTGCGATTGACAGATTCTCTGATTGAAGTAGTTACGGAGGCACCTGCGGACTAGGGATGGGCAATACCACTTATTTTCAGTCCGATTCCAATAATTTCAAGTCCAACATCATCAATACCAATAACAATACTTTTATTATTATTATTATTTTTATTTTTTACATATGTGAGCCTAAACAGAAAATTAGACTTCTGTTTTGTTTACCCTTACAAAAATTAACCATGGTTTCACTACAGTAACTATAGTATAACCATAGTATTTAGTTAAACCATAGTTACCATACAATTTACCATGGTTACTTCTACAGTATTACTGTAGTAAAGCCATGGTTAAATGCTTTTTTTAATGACTTATTAACAACAATTATAAGAAATAAGAAATGTCTCCTTTAGATATTTAGTTATTTTAGCGTGAATTTACTCCAGAAGCTGTTTCTCTGATTGTCTATCATTACCTCTACAATACACTGATCCCTCTTGTTTGAACGAGTCTTGTGATGGCACAAGCGCTTGTCTGCTTGTGTCTTTCAGCATTTATGAATGTTAAGATGAGTGGAAGAAGAAACAGTTCCCATCTTGCACAAGTATTTGCTAATATAGCCTAATCCTTTTTATTTCACTTTGAAGCTTATGATTATTTTTCATGTTCATGGGAACCAAATAATAATTTTTATAAATAATTTTTAGAATCGATATTTTTGTGTATCGATATTTTTGATACAACATCAGTACTGGAAGTATCGATACTTTAGGATCAATCCACCCATCCCTACTGTGGACTTCTTTTCAGGAATGTTGAGAGGAGATGAAGCATTAACTTTAACTTTTAAGTTTTAACTTTCCATGACTGTGATTGTCTGTTTTAAACCAACAAAATGTTTTTTTTTTTTTTTTCGGTAAGTTAAATTTGTGCTTTGTAAAGCCAGCTAGTTAAGACATCAAGCAGTCTAACGTTAGCTATGTGGAAAAAAGCAGGTGATTGGTAGCTAGCAGTTACTAATAATTTTTTATTTTAGAAAATAATATGGTAAAAATTTTATTATACTCTGTCAAAAGGTACCGCGGCTCCACCCCACGATCACTACTGTGCAGACTCTGGCTCCAAATGACGTCATCAGTGCAAGATGGCAGCGCCCATTTCCGGGATATTTTGACTTCATTTTTGTACAGTGGGAGGAAGTGGAGACATGTCATCCATCTTTATATACAGTCTATGAGAAAGAGGCAAACATCATTTCACTTTATTCAACCACATTTTCGGCGGAAACAATTGGCGTTGCTTCTCTGGCATTTATGCAGCACCTTTCAAACTCGCCTGGGCTATCATGTATGAAAGAAAATAAATGAAATACACATTTTCGCATTAGCCTATACTGTATATATTATGCACACTTGAAATTAAATCGACCAAAACAACTGTTTTCAAAAATAAAAATAAGCAAGTGATCAAAAAAATTTTTTTTAAGACTCAGCCGTCCTTGCTACCTGTGACGGACCTCCAATATAATACAAACTTTACAGCTGTTATCACAGGACTGCCTGCTGTTAGCCTACTGTGAATGTCAACAGGCAGCAAGAAATGGTTCAAGTTCAAATACCAAAAGACTCCAATAAACCAAGAAAAATCGCAAATGTACAGCAGTGCATGAATATGAGTTTTTGGACACATTTTATTTTGTGATTTGATTGACTTGACCTGTACTGTAGGGTGCTTTATTTTAATGTATTTCACCATGTTTGGCTTTCAGCAGGTAAAGCTTTTTCTGTGAGCAGACAGCTTCTCCTGTTTCAGTGATGTAAACAGATACTGTAGCAGGCAAAATGAGATTGGGAGGTAAAGCAAAGAACATGGAGCCACTAAAATGTAATCCACAAGATCATAAATTCCTTTTTATAAGAGGGGCAGGCAGAATGGAGAACTAAACTGTTCACATTTGCCTAATGTCTACAAGCGCCATGCCCCCTGTCGCCCTGCACGAGGCCTGTATCGCATGTGCCAGGATCCCCCTTTGGTCAAAGCAAATAGTTTAATTTTCGATTTTATTTTATTATTATTTTTTGTTTTTTGTTGTTGTTTGTTTGTTTTGTACACGGTAATATATGCACATATTGTGTCTAGGGTTAGGGTTAGGGTTAGAATGAACAGATGTGAAAGATATACAGTTTTGTCAAATTTAACAGAAGTACAGACCAGTTAGGTCTACAGTTCAATTGGTTCTTTGTCGTGTGACAACTGTGTTCCAAAACCTGAGCAGCCTCGCTGCCTACTGACTACATAAGCAGCTGCCTTCAAAGGCAGCACCCTAAATTTTAAAGTTAAAGAACATCATAAGACTAATTGACTAATGTCTGTTAGCGGTCTCTTACACATGTTACACAGATAGCTCCACAAAAATGCAAGAGAAAAGCTGACATATACTCCATCCTCCTGCTCAAAAGACCTGTTTAATAAGAGAGGGGTATAATGTCCCAGATACTAAAGGACAGAGCTTAAACAGGTTAGAGGATTTTGTCTCCGTCTGTCAATATTATGAACAATCAACTAGCCAGAATCAGTAAATTAGTGAGATTTTATTAAATGCAAACATGAAATATTATACTTTCCCTTTTAAAAACCCAAACTTCTATAATTTCAATTAAAAAGATTTTTGGTTAAAAATTAACAAAATTGTACTATTGTGCCAGTACATGAATAATTTATGTTGAAAACAGTGTTCTTGCCTTACCCCGATTCACTATGATAAACCTACAATAATCATTTAAAATTTGAGTTGTCGGGTCAGATTTGGAGGGAAATTGTCTAAACAAAAGCGGCAGATATGTTACTTGCTAGGACGGCATATTTTTTTCACAAATGTCTTCTAGGACTTTCTTCTTACTATCAGTGACTTTTGGTGTATCTAGTCACATCATAAACATACATAGGTATATTGCAAACCATCAGATTCATCCTCAAAGAAGAGCATCTGCAAGATACATGCAATTTAATGTTTTAACCACAGTTGGTGATAGAGAGGCAACAGTTATATAGTGCAGCTTTAAATTAAATCTTCAATAAAATAAAAATAAAAAATCAGTTAAATTACAAGATTTACACATTCTCTGCATGTACTGTAATTAACTTCAAAACATCAATGTTCTCCCAATGAAGCCATTACCCTGGTGAAATATGACACACGTCTAACGCACATCATAAGTGACTGCTTATTATTGATTTGCTTGTCAGATTGCATATTTTTGTGGAGAATATATAATTTATCATTCATCAATATTTCTATTTCAGTAAGTTCTAATGGATGTTTACTGAGCGCTTGCCGCCATGTAAACTAGATTGGATTTGTCTGTGCATTGCCAGTGCATAAAAAGGTGGAACTGCCTTTTTATATTGCATGTTTTAATTTTATGTGTATTTATAACACATAATGAAGAAATTACTGTCACTAACATATTGTAAAACAGTGGTAAAATATTGAAGCTAGCATCTGAAGACGTTTAGAATGATTTACAGTTTCTCAAGATTTAAAATTATTTATAAAGGATTTAATGGTAATCGCACAGTAAATGTAAACAAAGCATTCGTTTCTCTGTGCTCCAGTGCAAGTTATAGTTGACAGGAAAATAAAGAAATATTAAAGATGCACTTGGCTTCTCTATGGGACCTGTTTTATTCAATGTTACTTCTTACTTCAACCTGATTTTCTGAAATGTAGTGGAGTAAAAAGTATGATATTTTGCCTCAGAATGTAGTGGAGTAAAGTAAAAGTTTACCATGATAAAAGTATTCAGTAAAAGTACAGATTCTTGAATAATTTACTTAAGTACAGTAATGAAGTAAAAATACTTAGTTACTGTCCACCACTGCCAATGTAAATAATGGTAAAAATCTTCTTACAGTCAAAGCTGGGACTTAAGATTTCAACAAACAAAAGCAAAGATTGCAAGTTAAATAGCTTTGGGTGATAGCACAATCACTACATTATAATATCTTTGCATTAAAATGTTCTGCTCATAGGAATCAGTGTAACTATAAAAGAACATCACTGTCCTCATAAAACCACCAAACTTCTCGTCCTGCAAATCAGGAAATCAGAAAGCCCAGCAGAAAAAGCATGATAAACACATCATTGGCAAAATATGTTATGGATTATTAATAAAGAAGTGTTATAAACAGAGGTGTAAAAAGTGCTTATAAATTATACCTAAGTGAAAGTATGTATACTGAGTGAATTTTTTACTCAATTAAAAGTCCAAGTATCTAGCCAAAAACATACTTGTGTGAAGGTAAAAAAATAAATAAAAAAAATATTCACATTAAATTGTACCTAAGTATTAAAAAAATTCAAAAGATATATATATATATATATATATATATATATATATATATATATATATTTAGCTAGGATGAAATCAAGAGAGGAGATTGTGTGACAGAGGATGTTGTTAAATTCAATTGGTTTGTTGAGTTGCCTTTTTATTGTCTCTGTCGACTGTCATATTTCTTCCGTGGCATTCACAACCTGGTCAAAGAATCATGTTACAATAAAAAAAAATTTTGCTAAATGATTTTTATGTGGATTGTTGTACGTAACACAGCAATTTCCTGGTGGAATAAACACTAGAGATGCTAAAACAACAATAACTTTTATCCCCTTAAATTCAAATCACGAGTAAAATGGCAGATTATAAGTACATAAACACTTACTTTTTGCTCTGTTCTACACAATACTATCTTATAACAAATAAATACTTTTACTATTGCACATGACTTATTTTAACATTTGCATTACATAATCAACTACATTTACAAGCTTGTTTAAGTGTGATGAAATTGCACAGAAGCTCAACTGATAGAGTGTTGCATATGCAATATAAAGGGACCAGGTAAAAGTCCTGAAGAGCACCCAAGTCGACACATGAGCTGAAAGTGTCATAGAAATACCACAAAATTACATGGTTGCTTCAGAAATTGTGTTTTACATGTCACATTGCTTTTTATGACACTATCAGTTAGGTTTAGGTTTATTGTTTAAGGTTTAAGGTAGGATGGTCGGTATTGTTGATTTAAATCTCAAAAGAACATTATCTGTAGTCTACAAACAGCATTCTCACAAATGTATTCCTTTTTTTCCAGGTGGGAGAGAGCAGTGTGTAGTGTAAGTGCAATGGCGTCATCAGTGGAGCGGTTGTTGCAGTATACAAACTGCAGTGAGTCCAGTGAGGCAGGCAGCACAGAGCAGATGTAATCTCTGATTAGTCTCTCAAAGCATTTGTTGATGATGGGGGTCAGAGCAACAGGACGCCAGTCATATAAGCAAGTGATTTTGAGTTGCTTTGTTACAGGCACAATCGTGGATGTTTTAAAGCACGTGGGGACCACAGACAAGGAGAGGGAAAGGTTGAAATTGTCCGTAAAATCACCAGCCAGTTGATTCGCGCACGCTTTGATGACGTGGCCCGGTATGCCGTCTGTACCCGCGGCTTTACAGATATTCACCCGTCGATAGGATCGGGAAACATCCGCTACAGAGACAGATAGTTAATTAACCTCTGTAGCTTCTACCACGAGAGCTCTCTCCGCGAGGGCGGTGTTGTTTCCCTCGGAACGAGCATAAAAAGTATTAAACTCAACCTGGGAGAGAGGCAGTGGTGTTCACGGCGGAGTTTTTATTCCCTTTGAAGTCCATGATGATATTAATTCCCTGCCACATGCTTCTAGAATCGGTGTTGAACTGTCCTTCAGTCTTTTTCCGTGTATTGCCGTTTGGCTGCTCTGATAGTTTTGCGGAGGGCATAACTGGCTTGTTTATGCTCCTCCGCGTTCCCGGATTTAAAAGCGGAGGTCCTCGCATTAAGTGCCGCAGGAACATCGCTATTAATCCATGGTTTCTGGTTAGGGTTGATCCGTATTGTTTTGGTCGGCACTACATCATCTATGCGCAGGGTTGGGGAGTAACGGAATACATGTAACGGGAATACGTATTTAAAATACAAAATATATGTAACTGTATTCCACTACAGTTACAATTTAAATCATTGGTAATTAGAATACAGTTACATTCAAAAAGTATTTTGATTACTGAAGAGATTATTTTGCATTTTATTGTCATTTGTTACATTTAATATTTAGTCCTTTCAGATGGAAAACATTTATACATAAAAATGATGCAATCTAAAGAGCGTTTGAGCAGCGGTGAAACACTTTTTTACAGGCGTGGACTGGCCATTGGGAAGTTCGGGAATTTTCCCAGTGGGCCGGCCGCGAAACAGGGCCGAAAGCTGAAATGGGCTACCAGAAAAGGACAACGACCAGGCCGATTTCTCTTCCCAGTCCGCCATGCTTTCTTACATGATGTGAGTTGGAATGCCCACTCTCAAGACAAGGTCCCGGACATTTCAGGGGGTTAGTACAGCGTTGTGGCAAGAGGGACACAACGTCTCGTTCCCTCCATCAGGTAATGGAGATTACAACAGTAACCGAGACGTTCTCCTTCTGTCACTCACTCGACTTGTGTCGATGAACAGTGAACAGTGTTACGTGAACTGCCGATCAGGTACAAGCAAGCTGCTGCGTGCATAATAGCAGGTGCATAAGTCTGCATGTAACCTCCCCCAATGCCCCACAAGATGTCATGTAGTTCTCCACACCCCTGTTGGCACGATTTACTTCTCATGAGAAATCCAGTGTGATTTGCATCTCTGCTGAAGATCAAGAAATCATTATGAAAATATGAACTATTTTTTACATTTACACAGCATGAAGATACTGCTGCTGCCACGAAAGTAAAATATAACTGAATATAATGTGTAATTTAATTGATACACTGGCGGCCAAAAGACTTGAATAATATACAGATTTTGCTCTTATGGAAAGAAATTGGTACTTTTATTCACCAAAGTGGCATTCAACTGATCACAATGTTTAGTCAGGACATTAATAACGTGAAAAATTACTATTACAATTTGAAAAAAAACTACTTCAAATAGTTCTCCTCAAAAAATCCTCCACGTGCAGCAATGACAGCTTTGCAGATCCTTAGCATTCTAGCTGTCAGTTTTCCAGATACTCAGGTGACATTTCACTCCACGCTTCCTGTAGCACTTGCCATAGATGTGGCTGTCTTGTCGGGCACTTCTCATTCACCTTACAGTCTAGCTGATCCCATAAAAGCTCAGTGGGGTTAAGATCCATAACACTCTTTTCCAACGTGTTTCTGTGCCCACTCTAACCTTTTCTTTTTGTTTTTCTGTTTCAAAAGTGGGCTTTTCTTTGCAATTCTTCCCATAAGGCCTGCACCCCTGATTCTTCTCTTTACTGTTGTACATGAAACTGGTGTTAAGCGGGCAGAATTCAATGAATCTGTCAGCTGAGGACATGTGAGGCATCTATTTCTCAAACTAGAGACTCTGATGTACTTATCCTCTTGTTTAGTTGTACATCTGGCCTTCCACATCTCTTTCTGTCCTTGTTAGAGCCAGTTGTACTTTGTCTTTGAAGACTGTAGTGTACAACTTTGTATGAAATCTTCAGGTTTTTTTTTTTGTTTTGGCAATTTTAAGCATTGTATAGCCTTCATTCTTCAAAACAATGATTGACTGATGAGTTTCTAGAGAAAGCTGTTTCTTTTTTGCCATTTTTGACATAATATTAAGACATGCCAGTCTATTGCATACTGTGGCAGCTCAAAAACAAACACAAGGACAATGTTAAGCTTCTTTTAATGAACCAAATAGCTTTGACACAGAAACTGATGGGGTGGCAATGCTTTTTCTTAGGGTGGCAGTTGCCACACCATCCAACCTCTGTAGATCTGTAGTTCACTACTATCCTTTGGAAAGTACCTAATGGCAAACACACTGTTTACCTACAATGATTTTATCACTGAGTATTTACAAAACAACCAGTCAAACCATACCACCATGCACGAACGCTACCATAAAATGCTACCACAATGTTTTTAATAATAATGAAAGTAAACATGAAGGAAATCCCCTGCTAGATAAAAAGGCCGCATTCACAGATTCCGAAGACAGAACACTGGTGCCTTTTTTCTTCAATGTATTCATGAGATCGTTTCCAAAGAAGTGACATTTCATCCAACAGTTTTATAAACCGTTTTGGTGAGTAGACTATACTATGTGTTTTTATTGTGTCTCAAATACAGTAAGATTAATTGGCAAACGCTTTTGACACTATAATATATATATATATATAAATAATAGAAAAAAGAAAGGTATAATTGCCATTAGTTGTTTGTCGAAAAACAATTAAAATATTCTATTGTCTCATGAGATGATGAAGGAATAATGCAGGAGAAACATTTGGTGAAGAATGAAAAGAGTAAGTTTACTGATTCACAGATTATTTTAATTAATAATACAAAACATAAATTGTATAATTAATTACTAAACCAAAATTGTTATATTCTGGTATTTTTATTATAATATTATCTATTAAAACTGAACACTGTTTCATTCACACTGATTTGCACATTTGTTAAAGTGCTTATTACAGATGATTTGTTCATGATGAAGATGATTCATAAAACATCAAAACCACAACACATTGTGACACTATAAACTCCTGTTGTTTTTGATGATGTTGTTAACCTTATTATGCATATTCATTAGCACAACATTGCAATGTAAATGGCATGTACAGTTTTAAAACATACATTTTTTTTTTTAAATAATCATCTTTCAGACACCAAGGACAACATTGTTTCTGTCATGAAATCAAAAAATCTTGAAGATGAAATTAGCACTTTAAAGGAAGACGCTGTCTCCAAAGATCTACTGTGGAGTTTGATCAATAATATTAACTGGACTTATAATGATGCAGCTTCACTGTTGAATGCTCTAAAAAGAAGATATGACAGAGGAAGACAAACATTGGATTTTGACAAATGGCTGGCAAAAATGATTCACACTATACTTATTCACAAAGTCACTCTTGACTTAAAATTTAAAGAGGGGAGAAATGTCATTCACGTTATAAGTGATTTAGACAAAACAGATGAAGAGGTAAAATCTGTCTTAGAAGAAGAGAAAGAGAAAGACCTTGACACAATCCTTGCAGAAATTTCCAAGGAAGGCAACGTTGACAATGCAACACTGGCAACTGCAAAGGAAATTGTAACTTGTGTTGAGTCATCCAACTGCCAACAAAATCCAAATCTAACAGAGATTTCCTACGTTTTATCAAGAATATGCAAGGCAGTACATGACACCAAGGGATGGAAACCCAGAAAGACCCAAATGGTAACCTGGTGCATCCTGGTTCTGTCAAGAACTAGCCAGCTGATTCAAGTTGGAACAGGAGAAGGAAAATCTGCCATTGTGGCGATGTTTGCTGCATATCAGGCCATGGTGAAAAAACAAAGTGTTGACATTATGTCCAGCTCCCCTGTGCTTGCTCAGAGAGATGCAGATGAATGGAAACCCTTCTTTCAGAGGCTTAATATCACTGTTGGCTGCAACATTAACAAATATGAGTTCTTGAAACAATGCTACGCTAATCAAGTGGTCTTTGGCACAGCCCATTCGTTTGCTGGTGACTGGCTTTTCCACACTTTCCACAGGACAGGTGTTAGGCAGAAAAGGAAGTTTGAGTGTGTTATTGTGGATGAGGTGGACTCCATGATGATAGATGAAGCTCAGGGCATGGTGTATGTGGAAAGCGAAATGCCCGCCATGCAACACTTAACCATCCTTTTAGCCATGATATGGGAAAAAGTCAGCAAATGTAAGATACCAGACCTGACCAGGATAGAAGGACCTGCTGAGCCATTCTACCATATCTTTGCAAATGAAACCAGTGACACCATCAATGCAGAGAAAATCTTGGAAATGGCAGAGAAGGCAGGCATGGTTACAAAAGGATCATCACAAGTATGCACAAGAGATCCTGTAGAAATACTGGAGAAAATCAAAGCTGATCCTAACCAAGTTCGAAATTTCTTTAGGATTGCAGAGAACAACTTCCCTCAGTACATCTTCAGCTTGTACAGCGAAGAAGAGGAAGCACTTAAAAATTTCAATAACAGTCATGTGATGGCAATTCACAGAGGGCAGGAAGTTAAAATTCTACTCCTAGATTCTGGACTTTGTTGTAAAATACACACAGATGAAAAAAGCTTGATTGCCTCTTTGGAGGACCACTTTAAAAAACAACTACAGAGAGATGCATCACTTTTCTTGTTAAATAAAGGTCAACATCAGAGTCAGGGACTAGGGCTTCACAGTCTTGCAAACAGCAGGATACGACAGTGGATAAAAAATGCATTATGTGCTATGAGATTCACTCTAGGGAAAGAATACATAATAGAAAATGGTGCAGTGGTAATAGTGGACTTCAGCTCTACAGGCGTGGTGCAAAACAACAGGAGATGGGATGATGGACTGCATCAGTTCCTTGAGATGAAACACCACACAAAATTAAGTGACATGAGTGTAATTACAAATTTCAAATCATACGTTGGTTTGTTGAAGAACTATAAAATGGTCCTTGGGCTCAGTGGAACACTGGGTGACAATATGGAGCTTAGAAGGCTAGAGAAGCTCTATCCAGGGATAAAATCCTGCAGGGTTCCAACATTCAAAAGAAGAAAACTATTTGAAATGCAGGGGCTGGTGGTGAAAAAACAGGAAGACTGGCAAGAAAAAGTCACAGAGACTGTTTTGGACAAAGTCAGTGTCAAACCCTACAGGGGCAAAAGAGCCGTGCTGATGATTTGTGAAACGATAAAACAAGTGGAGACATTTTATGAAGACCTTAAATTGAAAAACAAGAAGATAAAACAGGCAGAGGCATTTTACTCTGAAGTTGAAGGATGAAACAAGATAAAACTTTACATCAACAGTAATTATGACAACTCAGTAATCATTAAGAACCCTGTTAAAGCAGGTGACATCATTGTAGCCACAAATCTTGCCGGCCGTGGGACAGATCTCACTGTTAATGATGACGTGAACATGGCAGGAGGTTTGTTTGTGATTCAAACATTCTTGCCAGTGAACAGCAGGGTGGAACTGCAGGCCTTTGGGAGAACAGCACGCCAGGGAAAGCCCGGGTCTGCCCAGCTCATTGTCTGTCCCGATCACTTCCTAGATGCAGCCAAACTGGAACCAAAGGAAATTGCAAAGTACAGTTCACTTCTTCAAGAAATATCTGCAATTAGAGAACTGAAAGAGCTCAGAGACTCAATGATGGAAATCAGACTACAGTATTTATTTGAGAAAGAGATCCCAAAAGTCATGAACAAGGACAACATTTTTATGGCCTACCTTGAAACGTTGCAGAAAATACATCAAAATGATAGTTGTACCTGTTGGAGCAATTGATATCCTGGACATCTTACAGGGCAACATTGATGTACTGAATCCACATCAGATACACAGATATACTTGCACAATCAATTCAGTTGTGTCCTCAATGAATGAATATTGGGGAATGTGGCTTTTGTTAAAATTTGATCCAGAGAAGTCTTATGACATGCAGAAATCTCAGTTCAAACAGGATATGGACGATGCATTACATAAAATTAAGAGAGGACACTCACCCTCCTCTGCCAGCAATAACTACATCAGGACTGGAAATAAAATGCGCATCTCAGGTCTTTATGATGACAGTATTAAAATGTACACCAAAGCATTGGATGAGAATCATGGCTGTTCGTTTGTTGCCCTTTTCAATCGTGCTTTGGCCATTATTGAGAAACATGACTGTGCATTTGTCAGTAAAGCAATGAGTGATCTGAAAGAAGCTGAGAGGAAGATAGAGCAATTCCAAAAACAGCTGCAATATATACAAGAAGTTGTGATGACATCATCATCAATCCAGAGTCATGGCAGCATAACAGATCAATTTAAAGCAAAACACGCTCTGCTGAACCATCTGAGATCAAACATTCAGGATGCTGTGAAGAAGCTCCAGGTAGCTATTAATAGGGGTGATTCTGTTGCACTGAGAAAACAGCATGTTTTTTTCCTGGAACCCCTCCAGATGTTGATTTCTGAAGATGTCCAAAAGGAATTAATGAACCTCCATTCAATGGGATTGACAACAATTTTCTCTCTGAACACAAAGTTCTCGTTTGCAGGATTCCTATCACGTGCCTTTGCAAATTGAATTATTAAGTAATTCTTATATTAAGTGACTAATATAACAGCAGGCTCGCAATCAAAAATCCAATTATATTTTTTATTCACTGACCAATTCCTAGTTAAATGTTGATGTATTCTTGAGATAAGGGACAAAATATGTTTTAAATCTTAGTTTTCATTTTTTAATACTAAATTAATTTCAAATAGATATATTTTTTGTAGACAAAGGTCTCAGCTAACGAACTATGTGAAGGAACAGGTTTTTATAAAAACACTTTTTTTTGAAAATCGACATGAATTCACTTCATAACTTACATCTTACTGTAATCTGTGTCAACTCTGTGAGACACTAAAAAGTATACTATTTTAATTTGATCCATCCAATAAGGGTGTAAAGATTTGAATTATTTAATAATAGTGTTCAGTAAAGGAGTTAAGAGATAAAATACTTTCTATACATTTGTTTTCTGTTTCCACACTATTCAGAAAATGCTGCCTCTGTAACCTAAACTAAAATGCCAAAATAATTCCACAATTCTTAATATAAATTATCTTAGTGGGATGACGGTGTTGACATTTTGAAGCTGTGACCACAGACTTTAAAAATTGTTTGACTAATATATAAAAAACTAACCAGACCACATGCCCTACTGTTGCACCACCATGAGCTGGAAGTGGGAAAGGGGTCCTCAGAGTTATAGTTGACTATGACATTGGCTGATTTATTCAGGAGTATGCAAAATCTGACGGAGTTGATGCAAAGTGAGGACACAACTTTGATAGGCAGTTTTTTATGAAAAATAGAATTTAAAGTTTACTTTATATATTGTTTGATGTCTTCCAGATCTCAACCTTTCATTTGAATTTTATATTCATGAGTTTGTTGCATTCTTAAACTTTGTTTGGCAATTTGACATTGTGATCTCTTGCTGTGGACAGGTTAGATTACATGTGCTTCCAAGTATAGAGCACACATTTGAAAAAATTTGAATGAATTATTATAAAATAAAATGTTATGTACTAAATGCCCTGAGTATATGCATTTTCTTAAGATTTAACTTTTTTCAGTATTTTTATTATTGTAAAGTTCTTAAATTTATACATAAAGAGGACTTTTTGTATATAGCACGTGTTTTATCCCTTATCTCAAGAATCACTGCATGATTATAGGGACTGGTGTGTGCTTAATTTGGGTTTTTTGTAGTTCCTTGTGCTGGTTTAGAAGACATGCAGCATAACGCTCAAGACATAAAGCTCTTCATCTGACAAATTTTACAATTGTTCTCTGCATTTATGCATTTTGGTTTTGTAAACACCACTGTAAATAATCAAATAAAATACCGGAATTCATACTGTAATGCTTACTGTAAATTCATAGCTTCTTTATACTGGCCATCTTGAGTCCAATTTCCAGACTGTTTGGTACAAAGCACCTATTTTCAATATATCCTTATAAGAATTTATATATTTTCTAGCAACAAATTACTGGAGAATCAAGTAGTCTTTTATCACTGAAAAATGTATACAACTCGATCTCCCAGAATGCACCATTTTTTGGTAGCTAAAGTATTTTTTGTTTGTGTGTTTACTTCATTTCTATATGATTTTGGAAGAATATTTAAACAGATTAACTAAAGCCAGGGACAAGACTCTTGACATGTCCCGCCCCAACATAAAAAAATGTATTAAAGAAATTAATAAAAAAAAAATGCACTTATAAGGGCACTTCAATGTGACTTTAATCACAAATGAATATACTTTCCACTACTGAGGGCACATGTTAGCTAAGTGAGGCAGGGTATTGAGGCGTTATCTTTTGGACTGTAAAGCATTTAAAGTTCTTAATGTTCTGGTTAATATTGAGCTGCAGAGTCTGTTATAACTAGCTCATCCTTGCTGTGCAGTATTCATTAACATTTATTCTATTAAATGGATGGTTCATAAAAAAATATATATATAATAAAATCATTTATTCACTCTCATATTGTTCCTAATTCAAATGACTCTTTTTCCATGTAACACAAAACAAGATGTTTAGCAGATTTTCAAGTTGCTCTTCTGGATTATGATTTACGCTGTCAGAAGTGTCCATGTAGGTCCATATAACTCATGTGCTGTTTTCAAGTTTTCTGAAGCCATATGAGCTTTGTGTGAGGAACAGACTGAAATTTAAGTCTCTATGTACTCAATCTTGCCCTTCGCTGTAAGCTCTCAAATCTAATATGCATTTGCATTCAATTCAAAAGTCAGATACAATCCATCATGATCGGTAATGGGTGAACTAACCCTTGCAAAAGGATGGTCATTAAATATGTGTTTGCCCATTAACCTGCTCTCCAATTGTATTAAAATGCTACATTGACGGGCAGTCCACTACCACTGCATAAATCTAGAGATATGTCTCTTCTGTGAGCTTTTTACTCAGTTCTGTTGATGTACTCTTAAACTATTCTATTTCTGAGCATTTTTGGAACTTTTTATTGCAGCATGCTTAAAACTGAAATGTGTAACTTTTTTTGTGTTTTAAAACACTTTCCTTTGTCCCTGCTTAATATGCAGAGAGATCTTTAAGTGATTTGTAGGTTAATTTTCTCGAAAATTGTAAACATTGTGTCTCTGTAGTGCTATAAAAAATTCCACAGTTTATTTTGAGTGACCCTACTACACAGTTTATTTTGAGTGATCTATTAAGACACATTAACATGAACACATAAAAAAAAAAAAAGTGTCCATTCATTGGGCTAGTACCACAGAACTTACGTACTGTACCTTTAAGTAAGTTTGGTCATATGGTTTTGGAACAAAACCTGGTAAATATGTAAGGTAATTGGGTAAGTAAATGACGACAGGATTTTACATTTTTGTGAAAACTCTGTTAAGTAATTGAAAATCTGAAAGTGGAAATGAAAGAAACTTTTGATCTTCTATCAAAAACAGACTGACCTGCACATGATCTTTTCTTGCTTGCCAGCACACCTTTTAAACACATAAACATTACCATAAAATGTATGATAAAAATGTTGCCAGTCTGCATAAACCATAAATGAAACATCATGTCAGGATTTGATGAAAGAGCATTGGCATAGCATTGACGAATGTGTTTGTTAGAAGCGGGCATGGATGATATAACTGCATTGTTCATCAGTGTCTCTGATATTGTCTAAGGTACATGTGTATCCAGCAACAAACAAACCTAAGTCTGAATAACTAGTGTTTTTATGTAGGACATTTTTAAAAGACCTTAAATTTATGTTTCACGGTTTGAAATATGAAAAATAACAAAATATTTTACAAGAGCAGTATGGCTGAAACATATCTGTCATTATCAATAAATAGATGCTGTGCCAAAATTTTCTGTCCTGTAAGGAAAACTAGCTAAACCAGAACTAATGCAAATCATGCAGATATCATGTCAATATCAGTTTCTCTTTCTTTTCTTTGGTTTAAAATACACAAAAAATAACAGCAATTGTCAGTCTTAAATGCAAAATCTGTAGGGCTACATTATTCCAAACATTTGGCCACCAGTGTATATATATATATATATATGTATACACTGGTGGCCAAATGTTTGGAATAATCTAGCTCTACAGATTTTGCATTTTCGGAAAGAAACTGGTACTTTAATTCACCAAAGTGGCATTCAACTGATCACAAAGCATAGTCAGGACATTACTGATGTAAAAAACAGCACCGTCACTATTTGAAAAAAGTAATATTTGATCAAATCTAGACAGGCCCCATTTCCAGCAGCCATCAATCCAACACCTTATCCTTGAGTAATCCTGCTAAATTACTAATTTGGTACTATAAAATCACTCGCCATTATATCAAACACAGTTGAAAGATATTTGGTTCGTTAAATGAAGCTTAACATTGTCTTTGTGTTTGTTTTTGAGTTGCCATAGTCTGCAATAGACTGGCATGTCTTAAGGTCAATAATAGGTCAAAAATGGCAAAAAAGAAACAACTTTCTCTAGAAACTCGTCAGTCTATCATTGTTTTGAGAAATGAAGGCTATATAATGCTTGAAATTGGCAAAAAAAACTGAAGATTTCATATAAAAGATGTCCACTACAGTCTTCAAAGACAAAAGATAACTGGCCCTAACAAGGACAGAAAGAGATGTGGAAAGCCAGATGTACAACTAAACAAGAGGATAAGTACATCAGAGTCTCTAGTTTGAGAAATAGACGCCTCACATGTCCTCAGCTGACAGCTTCATTGAATTCTACCCGCTCAACACCAGTTTCATGTACAACAGTAAAGAGAAGACTCAGGGGTGCAGGCCTTATGGGAAGAATTGCAAAGATTAAGCCACTTTTGAAACAGAAAAATAAAAATAAATGGTTAGAGTGGGTAAAGAAACAGACATTGGACAACAGATAACTGGAAAAGAGTGTTATGGATCTTAAACCCATTGAGCTTTTGTGGGATCAGCTAGACTGTAAGGTGCATGAGAAGTGCCCTACAAGACAGCCACAATTATGGCAAGTGCTACAGGAAGCGTGGGGTTAAATGTGGGGTTGGCCGCCATATACATACATATATATATATATATACATACAGTATACTATATACATAAAATGCTTAAATAAATTACCCTTATTTAGTCGATCTTTTTTGTGTTTTGTTACACCTCCTGCCACCACCATCTTCCCCTCTCCTGCTACTCAACATGCACTTAGGATCTGTGAAGATGATGTGTGCTGGGTCTTCCGGAAACAGAAGACAAGAAAATCACAGGGCCCAGATGTTTCACCCACTTGTCTAATTTCCTGTGCTGGCCAGCTGGCCCCTATCTACACACAGATCTTCAACAGATCACTGGAGCACTGTGAATTTCCCTGCTGTTTCAAATGCTCCACAATCACCCCGTCCCAAAGAAACCCAAGATCAAAGGACTTTATGACCACAGACCCGTCACTCTGATGTCTGTGGTCATTAAGCAATTTGAGAGACAGGTGTTGGCCCACCTGAAGGACATCACTGAACCCTTTCTGGATCCCTTTCAATTTGCTTATAGAGCAAAAGGGTCTGTGGATAATGCAGTCAATATGGGACTGCATTACATACTTCAACATCTAGACAGACCAGGGACTTAAGCAAGGATACTATTTCTTGAATTCAGTTCAGCTTTTAACACCATCAGCCCCGCTCTCCTATGGACTAAATTAACCCTGCTCTTTGTTCCCAGCTCTGTCTGTCAGTGGATCACCAGCTTTCTGGCAGACAGGCAGCAGCTAGTGAGAATGGGGAAATTTATCTCCAGCACATGTACAGTCAGCACTGGTGCACCCCAGGGATGTGTGATCTCCCCACTACTCTTCTCCCTCTACACAAATAACTGCTTTGCCAAGGACCCCTCTGTTAAGCTCCTGAAGTTCGCAGATGACACTACAGTCATCGGCCTCATCCAAGATGATGATTAGTCTGAATACAGAAGGGAGGTTGAACAGCTGGCTGTCTGGTGCAGTCAAAACAACCTGGAGCTGAACACGCTTAAAACAGTAGAGATGATAGTGGACTTTAGGAGGAACACCCCAATATTGACCCCACTCACAATTATGAACAGCACTGTGGCAGTAGTGGAGTCATTCAGGTTCCTGGGTAATACCATCTCACAGGACCTGAAATGGGAGACCCACACTGACTCCATTGTGAAAAAGGCCCAGCAGAGGTTGTACTTCCATCGCCAGTTGAGGTTAAACCTGCCAACCTACCAGTTGAGGTTCAACCTGCCACAGGCGCTGCTGATACAGTTCTACTCAGCAGTCACTGAGTCTGTCCTCTGCACTTCTATAACTGTCTGGTTTGGTTCAGCTACCAAGTCAGACATCAGAAGACTTCAAAGAATAGTTCGAACTGCTGAGAGGATAATTGGTGCTCCCCTACCCACCCTGCTACAACTGTACACATCCAGAGTGTCAAAAAGGACTGGTAAAATCACTCTTGACCCCATTCACCCAGCACACTTCCTTTTCAAACTGTTGCCCTCTGGTCGGCATTACAGAGCACTGAGCACCAGATCAGTCAAGCATAGGAACAGTTATTTCCCTCAGGCCATCCACCTCACGAACAATTAAAACTGCCCCCAAATACTTTCCTTTGGTCAGTACAACCATATGCAATATTCAATCCATCCATTCCTATTTATATCCATATTTTATTTATATTCTTTAACATATCCTACCTCTTCTTCAATACATTACATCACCTGCACATAACTGTATATCTGTATATAAAATATTCTAACAACATTATTGCAATACTGTATTTTTTTTATTTTCTTCTTATTTTTTTATGTCATCATATGTATTTATGTTAAAGTGTATATGTTTGTATGTATGTATATACATTGCATTCTCTTGCGCTGGAAGCTTCTGTCACCATGACAAATTCCTTGTGTATGTAAGCAATAAAGCTCATTCTGATATACATAGTTTAGATGCTGTGTGAATATGCAGTGAACCCAAAATGATTTAAGCATAATAATTTCTCACAAACATGAAAATTATGTTACTTTCTTTATTCAGTTGAACACAAAAGGAGACGTTAGGCAGAATTTTAGCCTCAGTCACCATTTACTTTAATTTGGAACAACACGAGTGTGAGTAAATAATGACAGAATTTTTAGAGCCATTTTTCCTCAATGACTTTTAATCAACTTGTCTCAAGGTGATTTTTGTCATGTCCTGCCCTAAACTTGCTTGAACCTCATGTCCTATATTCATTTCAGCATCACAAAATCCCACACTCCAACAATCAATCAAACAAACAAAACTGCCAAAACTCCACCCAGTTTAAATGACTTCTGTGTTATCTTTGCTACTTCTTGTATGTTACCAATAATCTTGGTGTGAATCCATTCTACAAATGTTGTGACATGTTTCAGTACATCTCCCTTGTGATATGTTATAGAAAGAATGACAATGTGCTTTACTATTCTGAGAAGTTACAATTATTTATTCAATGTGCTTTACAATACTCTACCATGCACCATGTATCAAAACCAAACATGTAGTGCTTCCTTTCAAGCATGTGACATATTCAAATAAAAGAATGAAACTGTTAATGATGGGGAAATTCCAGAGCACCATTCAAATAAGAAGAGCCTTTCTTGTTTGTTCAGTTCACATTCGGTATCTCAAGGAAAGTTCTTCTCTAATGGTATCTTAAGGGCACCTTGTATTGGTAAGTATGACCAGGACATTGTAATGAAACTAAATATTTGCATTAAAATATTATTTATATGCAATTCTCTTGGGTCAAGTACAAATTCAAACTGCCTTTATATTCACTTCAATGGAAAAAGTCACGAGAGTTTGGAGAATGGAGAGTTTTATCTTAAACAGTTCGCTTGTTTGCTAGTTTTGTTTATGTGAAAGATGTGTTAAGACAAGATCCACAGTGAGTCTGTCTGTTTTGGCAGAAAAATCTCAAGGTATTTTCAGTTCAACAATTTGCTATTACTACTTTATGTTGGCACCACACTGCTTAGAAACTTTCTTATTTCATTAATAAACACGAGCCTGTTTTACTTTTTGTGTGTTGATCGTATTAATTAGTTGTTTTAATGTGCTCAGTCGAGAGGATTACTATCCTACTTTTTTACTTATTACCTCAATATGACCAGGTGAGCTGACTACTGATTAGATCTTGTTGACGTGCAAATTTGATAAAGTGTTTATTTACTCATGATGTCACAGCGAGAAATATATCAAAATTAGTTGTTTTTACCAGATTCAATAAATGTGAAAAATGAGGAAGTTTTGAGTTAAAGTCAAAGCCACGGGCAACATTCGATTTTTCATCATGACATTATGACCCCTTTAATTAAAAAATCTAGGAATAAATAACCTTTTACTGTCAATCATAGCATTTAAGTCACAGTCGCTCTCAGGGCCATTTCAAGGCATAGCCAAACTAGGTGACAAAATACAGTATATTGAAATGTTGATTACGCATACATTTATATTGTATTTAATAGTGAAAATTGTTGAAAAACAGAGACTTTAATATTCTACATATGATTTGATTTAATTATTTCTTTTTAAACTGACTTGTTCTATTTTCTGTTTCCTGCCTCCCTCTCCAGACATATAGTATATACAACATACTATAATTAACAATATTAAAACCACACTGTCAGACCAACATGGCAACATCACATCAATTGTCATCAATTCTGTCATCTTTGGTAACAAACTGTCAATGGAATGGAGATGATGTGGTTAATTTGTTCATAGCTCTTGTGAAAAGATTTAATGACAAGAAAAATGAATCCGATTTTACAACCTGGATGGTGAAAATCCTTTATCAAGTGGAGATTCACAAAATCAGTGCATCAGATTTGACTTTACTAAATAATGATAGACTCACTCATTTTGTGGACAATGTTGATGTCAAAATTAGTGACATAGTCAAAAACACCAATGAGAAAACACTTGAGGAGATCATGCAAGAAATCAGTGAACAAGAAAACATTGATAAACAAACTATGGCTCAAGTAAAAGATATTGTGTCATCTGTATCCTCAAGTTTATCAGCCTCCACAGCAACACACTTACATGGATTAAAGCAAACTTTATTTAAACTATGCAAAGCAGTGGAGAAGACAATGAAAAAAAAGAAAATCAAACCACGACTGACTCAGATGGTGAGTTGGTGCATTCTTGTTCTTTCTAAATCAAGTCAACTGGTTCAGGTTGGAACAGGAGAAGGCAAGTCATGCATTGTGGCGATGTTTGCTGCCTATCAGGCCATGATGGGGAAAACCCCTGACATCATATCCAGTTCTCCTGTACTTGCTGAAAGAGATGCTGAGGATTGGTCTGCCTTTTACAAGGAGCTAAACATCACTGTTGATGTCAACAGCAACAAATCGAATGACAAAGACCTGAAGAAGTGCTATAATTGCCAAGTGGTCTATGGTACAACACAGAGTTTTGCAGGAGACTGGCTCAGACACCGTTTTCATAGAAAGGATGTGAGAACTGAGAGAGAGTTTCATTGTGTTATCGTGGATGAGGTTGACTCCTTGATGTTGGACAAAGGTCTTGAAGTGGTCTACTTGAACATGGAGATGCCTCTCATGGAATCATTGAATGGAATACTGGCTCAAATTTGGTTTGTTGTTAGCCAGCTGAAACATTTAGACACAGGACAAACACTTGGACATATACAGCCCTTTTTTGAGACCTTGTTTTACAGCCTTGATGAAAACACCAGAATTGATAAACTCAGTATACTGCAGATGGCGGAGGACTTGGGAATAACACCAACAGGATCTACACAACAGATCAAAGAAAATAATGAGATCTATTTGGAAAAACTACACGGAGTCGGTGTTGACCAAATGGTCATATTTTTTAGAAGGTTTGAGGAAGTTTTTCCCCAATACAGCTACAAACTCTTCTCCCAGAATGACGATGAAACACTGCAGGAACTAAATAATGGATTAACCATTGCAGGCAGCAGACATAAAGTATCTGTTGTGCTTCTGAATTCTGGTGTGTGCCGTGTCTTGTACTCAGACGAGAACGCTTTACTTAAATCATTGGTCAAGAAGTTCAAAAAGGATATGTCATCTGTATCTGAAAGGGAAAAAAATGAATCTTGTATCCCAGGGCTTCTAGATCTCATCAATGGGAAGCTACAAACTTGGATTGAAAATGCTCTCGAAGCCACAAAAATGACTCTGGGACATGAATACATTCTTCATGGAGATGGAGTTGTTCCTGTTGACTTCAGATGCACTGGTGTTGTGCAGAATAACATGAGATGGGGCGAAGGTCTTCAGCAGTTCCTTGAGATGAAACACCAAACCAAGCTGTCCAACATGAGTCTAATAACAAATTTCATGTCTAATGTGGGCTTATTCAAGCAATACAACAACCATGTCTATGGGATCACTGGTACTTTAGGGGACCAAACAGAGCTGGACATGCTGAAGAAGCTCTACAATGGCATTCAGACCTGTAAAATCCCCTCATTTAGACGAAGGAAGCTTTATGAGTTGGAGGGCTTGGTAATATCTGAAGAAGAGGAGTGGATCAAAACAGTCTGTGATGTTGTTAAGGATCAAGTGACTTCCACAGTCTATCGGGATCCGAGAGCAGCACTGGTCATCTGTGAAACTATCAATCGTGCAGAAAAGCTTTACAGGGCCCTTGCAGAAACAATTTTGTCGGACAAACTAAAACTCTATGTAAATAACAACATGGATAACTCTAAAATAGTAGATGGACAAGTCCAAGAGGGTGATGTCATCATTGCAACTAATCTAGCAGGTCGAGGTACAGACCTAAAGGTCGGCGAAAACGTAAACAGGGCTGGAGGTCTGTTTGTTGTGCAGACCTTCTTGCCTCTGAATGTCCGCGTAGAACAACAAGCCTTTGGGCGAACTGCACGCCAAGGGAGTCCAGGATCCGCTCAGCTCATCATGTGCTCCAACCATTTCTCTGAGTCTGTCAAACTGGTGATGGTCCTAAACACATCTCTCCCCAGCTTACTCCGATGCCTGGTTCATCTGACAACTACTGTGATGTCATGTGGTTTCACAGAGAGGGTTTTTGAGAGAGCAGTTAATGTCTACCAGCAAAATCCCAACACTCAAAATTTTGAGGCAATTGTCGCTGCCCTGAAAGGCCACTTAACCATAGAATCACTCCAATTTGGGGAAAGTAATCTCCAAATGGCCAAAAAAGCTAGGAATTTCATTGTGAAGAGCCGACTTTCAAGATTCCTTGAAAAAGACATTCCAAAAATCATAAAAGAGGAGAAGCTTTTTTCTGACTACCTTGAATTTTTAGACAAAATTTATCAAAATGTTGCATTTGCTGATCAGCGTAAAGTTATTGTGCCCTCGCTTCATGAGTGCTGGGGTCTGTGGCTCCTGATGCATTTCAGTGAGGAAAAATCCATAGAGAATCTGGAGGAACAGTTGAATATCGCCTTGACGAGTGCAAAGGAAAAACTTTTGAGTAAACAGTCTCCATCCTCCATGGTCTATTATTACATCAGGTCTGGAAACAATCTCCGTCAGAATGGACACCTTGCAGAGAGCATCGCGATGTTCACCAAAGCTGTGGAGGATGATGCTTGTGGAGAGATTATTCCTCTCTATAATCGTGCATTGGCCACTATTACCAGAAAAGATGCTGGCTATATTGCTCAAGCATTGGCTGACCTGGAAAAGGCTGACGAGGCAATAGATTCATACAAGTTACATCTTGCATCCATTCTGACTTTTGTGGAATTATCCAGTAAAAACACAAAAGTGGAAGGTGGTGCTTTGCTCACAGAACAGTTTAAAGTGAAGTGCACGGTTGTAAACCTACTCAAGGCAAACATTCAAGATGCTGTAACGAAGCTGAAGAGTGCTGAAAGCAGGGGAGGAGATGTAAGGCTCACTGAAAAACTTGCACTTTTTCTGGTTGAAGACTATATATTTATATTCCCAAGAGTTCTGAGAGAGGTGTTGATGGAACTTGCACACATCATGTCATTGGGTCTTGACACAGTTTTCACTTTGGACACCATATTTTCCTTTGGTGGCTTTTTGTCAAAGATCTTCCGAAGACATATCAATAACAGTGTGTAGTTTGAAACTGTAATTGAATTATATGACACATTTCTCTCAGATACTTAAACAGTCTGTTAGTATGTGCTGTAAGTTCTTAGTGGTCAAATTTACATTAGGGCCAAATAATGATTTGTGTTGCTCATAATCTCTATATTGTATTACAACAGATTGAAAAGTGCTATTTTATAACAAGGGTTTGAAATGAACTTCACTCACGAGCCAGTTTGGCAACCAACCTTTTAAGTTACCAGCTTGCCAAAACAAAAATATAACGAATATGCTGAATTGTTAAAGTCAAAGCACAATTTTTTATGTTTATTTTTACATTTGTATTGTATAATAAATAAAAAAATACATAAATAAATAAACATCCCTGTTTCCCCTCCCTTCCTCTTTCTCTCATAACACTGTGTAACGAGGTAAAAGGGGAAAGGAGGAGGCGAGAACCGGCTTGACAATATAAATAATATTTTAATAATAAACTTAAACCAAAGACACACACATAGCTGTCCGTAACTCTCTCTCTCTGTCGCACTGCCGTCTCCAGTCAGACTTATCCATCTCGGGCTTAATCAGCCTAATTCGGGACTGGGTGTGCAGAATCATGACCCGGCCCCGCCCTCCGCCCTGCCACTGTTTTCTAAAATGCATTTGCAGAAGACAATACAATCAAACCCTCCTCAAACAAGACAAAATTGGTTTCTTATAAGACGTCCTGATAGACAGGATTAACCAGGGTCTGCTAAAAACCATAACCATCACTACATATAAATATATTTGAGGTGTTTACCACTGTTTACCACACTCTTCTCAGACTACACAAATCAACTTTATGCTATGGCAGTAATTGTACCTTGTGAAAAAATGCCTAGTGATGGTCACATTCATGTATGCCCAATCAGATGCTGCATAAATCGTACCTATTTTTTCCTTCTTTTTTTTATTTTTATAAAATCAATAATATTAATATTATTAATAATTAATATTTACCACATAACATTTTTACAGTTGCAGCTACTGATATTTCATGCAGAGGGGGTAATGCAGACATTACGCACGCTCAGAAGTCCTTCTTTAAAAATCATTATCTGTCACTCTGATGGACTGAGTTGTAAAATTTCCATCATGGTTTATTTTTATCCATCATACTTGTTCTATTTTTCAAGTCGGTCACTTTGAAAATGCATCAACTTGCTGATGCTTTGGGGATCTTTGCAGGGATAACCGATCTCTGAGGCCCTTTAGAATCATGCAAATTGGAGATCACATGATGTTTCGTACGCAATGGCCATAGATCCCTAGAGCTCCAACCATGCTCCCTCATATTCAATATTTAACAGGCGTAATCAGTTTTTGTTCATATAGATATGAGTCTTCCTTGTGAAACAACATGAACGCAAACAAGAAAGCCTCATCTTCACCGGCTGCGAATGAAGTCGTCAACTCCCATCAAAAACATGGCAGATGACATGTCGCTAGCTATGACGGAATAACAGGACATGCTGGAGGAAACTGTCCAAAATGTCATTCAGCGGGATATGAAAGATGTGGCTCAGGGCCTCGCAATAACATTCGTACTGTTGGTCTGGCACCGAATCGCGAGGGCAGCGACCCAATCCGTTTTCTCCCATCACTTCGTAAATGGCCGAAAGAGACCAAACTAGCTCACCACATCGATGGACAATCAAAATACCCTGATATTTAAAATACTGAGATATCACCTTCAGGATATATTGAATGAAGCCAGAGAAGTGAGCAAAAATTGACCCATCCTAGATGGTGAGAGATCGCTAAAAAATTTTGTGAACTACAGTTCCTACACCTCGCAGAGAAGGAAAGCCTTTGCTGACCAAATATGTATAGTAACTGAGTACAAATACTTTGTTACTGAAAATTCTCTCATTATTTACTCACCCTCACAATATCCCAGATGTGTAAGATTTTCTTTCTTCACCAGAACATATTTGAAAAAAAAAAAAAAAATAGAAAAATACCTCAGCTCAGTAGGTCCTTAAAATGCAAGTGGATGGTGAGCTGACATTTGAAGCTCCAAAAATCACAGACAGTCAGCATAAACTTATCCATACGACACCAGCTGTTAAATTAATGTCTTCTAAAGTGACACGATCGCCTTTGGTGTGAAAAAGATAAATATTTAAGCACTTTTTTCTACTGCGCGTCTGATGTAATCGCAGTGGCATCTGAAACACACGAGAACTGAGGCACGTGCGACACAGCCGGAAGAGCAGCGCTGTTTACAAGTGAGGAGAAATGCTGTACAGTATTTTGGTTGGTTTTGGTTTAGATCTGTATTTGTCTGTTTCTTTACTCACAATGGTGCATTTGTGTGCTCATGCTGGATGTCTCAACTGAGTGGAGAATGTGAGATTACATCTGTATGCATGGCAACACGCATATGTCACATGAGACACCGCTTGGACTCCACCCTCTCGTGAAGTGTTGGATTATAGTTAAAAAGTACTTAAATATTGATATTTTTTCGCACCAAAAGTGATTGTATCGCTTTAGAAGACACTAATTTAACTGCTGGAGTTGTATTGATGATGTTTATGCTGACTGTCTGTGATTTTTAGAGCTTCAAAAGAGAAATCTCCATTCACTTGCATTTTAAGGACCTACTGAGCTAAGATATTTTTCTTCAAATGTGTTCTGATGAAGAAAGAAAGTCATACACACCTGGGATATCATGAGGGTGAGAAAGCTTCATTTGAGTCGAAACTTCATGAGGGTTTCGAAAGAATCATTTGAGTCAAATCTTTTAAATTTGATTTATTTAAATTGGTCAAAAAGATTCAAAAAGTGGTCTGAATGATTTGTTGTGCTAATCACAAATTTGATTCAAAATCAAAAGGAAGTGTGCACTGGGGGGGCCTGGGTAGCTCAGCGAGTATTGACGCTGACTACCACCCCTGGAGTCACGAGTTCGAATCCAGGGCATGCTGAGTGACTTCAGCCTGGTCTCCTAAGCAACCAAATTGGCCCGGTTGCTAGGGAGGGTAGAGTCACATGGGGAAACCTCCTCATGGTCACAATTAGGGTTCTCGCTCTCAATGGGGTGCATGGAAAGTTGTGCGTGTATTGCAGAGAGTAGCATGAGCCTCCACATGCTGGGAGTCTCCGCAGTGTCATGCACAGCGAGCCACATGATAAGATGCACAGATTGACAGTCTCAGAAGCGGAGGCAACTGGGACTTGTCCTCCGCCACCCGGATTGAGGTGAGTAACCGTGCCACCACAAGGACCTACTAAGTAGTGGGAATTGGGCATTCCAAATTGGGAGAAAAGGGGATAAAAAAAATTTTTTTTTAAAAGGAAGTGTGCTGAACAACACGTGTTGCATTGTCTCCACTAGGGGAAGAAAAGAAAATGCTCATTTTAATCTGTGTTTTGACTTTGAATTAATTTGATATGTTTTGGCTTAAACATTATGAACTTTGTGAAATGATGAAGCTAAGTGAAATCAGTCTACCGTCTTTCCAGGAGACCTGTTCATATCAAGTTTCAAGTCAGTTAATGCATTTACCTTTTACATTTAACCATGGTATGATGTGTATATAATGACCATAGGCCTACAGTATGTGCTCATTAAAATGTCTAATAATAACATTTGCAAAACGCATTTAACCTGAAATATATTGTAACAGAAGAATGATTATTTTTTAGCCCACATTTTCTGATGAAGATGCTAATGGTGCTTGCCTTAGCAAAACTAGTGTGTTCTGGGTGGTTGCTAAGGTGTTATCAGTAATTTTTGCTATTGCGTGGTTACTAGGGTGGTTACTACGAGGCTGAATCCAGCTCCTTTTTTGCCAGTTCCTTATTCGCAGAAATAACCGTTCCACCTTAAAAAATGGTGGGTGGCAGATAGGACCTCCCACATATTTTCATTGGCTGTATTTTTTTTAAAAGGAACAGTTGCACTGAAAATCTGAGGCTGCGGTCTGCAGGTATTTGAATAGACTATCGACATGCATTTGTAAAATTATTTTCACAGGGTCATTTTTAATTGAACTTTTCTATAAAAGGCGCCTGTGACCATGTTTAAACTAAGGAAGCCTGCGCCTTATATAAGACCCATCCATCCCATATTCCATGTTCATGTGAAAGTCTGTCAAAAGATGATATTAGACAAAGTTTGCTATTGAGATTTGAGTTTCTTTACCACTTTATTATGAATCATCTAACATGTCATGTATAACAAAACTCACATACAGTAACTAACTCCGACTTTTCCCACACTATTTTTAAAGGCTTTATTAAATAGGGTGTCATGCTGTGATGTAGAAAAGTTGATAAAAGTAGATAGTACTAACATCATACTTGCTTGTAGATGTCTTTAGTTATAAACCCAAGAGCATCATAGACAGATATTGCTTCGTGTTTGGCATCATCATGCTTATATACAGTGGAGCACGGCACTATCTGGTCAGAATTTTCTCCTTCAGGGTAGCGATATCCTCTAAATTCATACTCTGGATGCCCATCTTCAATTGGGTAAATAAATTAGAACAGAATTGTAATTTTTGGATAAATTATCCCTTTAAGTAATTGCAAATCTGAAAGTTGCAATGAAAGAAGCTCTTCCATCAAAAACAGACAGACCTGCTCATTAGCTTTTCTTGCTTGCCAGCACAACTTTTAAACACATAAACATTACAATGAAATGAATGATAAAAATGTTGCCAGTCTGCATAAACCAAAATTGAAACATCATGCCAGGATTTGATGAAAGAGCATTGACGTACACAAGGTGTTTATTAAAAGTGGGCACAGATGATACAGCTGCATTATTCTACAGCTTCTCTTTATTAAGGTACTACGTGTGTATCCAGCAAAAACAAACCCAAGCATAACTATTATTTTATGTAGGACATCCTTAAAAGACTTGAAATTGATTTTTCACAGTTTAAAACAGGAAAAATAACAAAATATTTACCAGAACTGTATGGCTGAAAATAATCAAGAAACATAATTGTCATTATCAAGAAATAGATAGTTTGTTAATTTCAGTACACAAAGTATTGAGCTGTGCGAATATGTGTGAATATCCCAAAAATTATTTGGGCATAATAATAATAATAATAATAATAATAATAATATAATTACCACAACAACAATCATCATAATCACAGTAGTGAAAATATTGAGAGTTCACTCAAAATAGAAAATTCTGTTACTTTATTCAGTTGAACACAAAAGGAGATGTTAGGAAGATTGTAAGCCTCAGTCACAATTAACTTTTATTTGGAACAACTCAAGGGTGAGTAATTTTTCATTTTAATTGAAGATCTTTCAAAGCAAGTGTCATCTTGGAACAAATGCTGCTAGAGATTTTCTTAAAACTAACTTCAAGTTTTAGAGTCATTTTTGCTCAGTGACTTTTAATCAACTGGTGTCAATGTAATTTTTGTCCTGTCCTGCACTAAACTTGCTAGAACCTCATCCATTTCAACATCGTAAAATCCCCCAGTCCCACTTAAACAAACAAAAAAACAAACAAACAAACAAAACAAACAAACGTAAACAGACATGCTGCCAGACTTCCAACCCAGTTTAAATTACGTCTGTGTTATCTTTGCTACTTGTTGTATGTTGCAAATAATCTTGGCCTTAATCTGTTCTAGAAATGTTGTAACATGTTATGAAGAATGACAATAGACTTTACAATTCTGATGAGTATCAATTATTATTTAAGTATGCATTGCAATTCTCTACCATGCACCATATATCAAAACCAAACATGTCTATTTTTGTAAAACTTGCTATACCTGTTTCCAGGTAAAATTCCCTGCAGTTTCCTTGTGAAATGAACACTAGAGGCACTACAACAACTGTGTGTTTTATTCGCTTTCACTCAAATCACGACTTCAGTGGCTGATTATGAATTTATAAACAACACTTATTTTTCTTTCTGTCAGACCCTGCTATGTTATGATATTGACACACTTCCACTCTAATGCATTTAAAAAAAAATTATAAATTTAACGCTTGTTCTACAGACCCACCTACATATACAGAATACACTTATTCCAATGTGATTAGCTTGCGCAGTGCTATCCTCATATAGGGTTGGACTTTGGACTTGGAGGACCGTGGTTCAAGACCAGTCAAGAAGGAAAGCTGACAAGTGAGAAGAGAGTTTCATATAAGCAACACGAAATGACATGGTAGCTTCAGAAAATGTGCTTTTCATTTAGCTTCTGCATTTTTAAAACACTGTTAGTTAGGTTTAGGTGTTGGCTGGGTAAGGATGTATTTTTTAACATCTCATTTATCATTTAAAATACTATTTGTTAGGTTATGTTAAAGTTTTAGGTTAGGGAGGTACATTTTAATCATTAAAACATCCATCTAAAACCTTGTCTAAATATGACACAATTTCACTTACTTTTGGTGCCCCCTGCTGGACATTTAACTGGAAAACTGCAGCCAAATGTGTAATTCAGCACGTAAATTTTGAATTAATGTAAACCAGAAAGATTTCAGAATGAGCTGTTTTTGCAAAAGCAAAAAACTAGTTGGACATTGTTTAAGGAGTTGCTTTGAAGTGAATGGAAATTCATGGAAGTGAATGGGGATAATCCGTAAACATAAAAATGTTCACTGTTTCAAAAGTATAGCCACAAGATGTAAAAAAAATAAAAATAAAAAAAAATATGAATTTTTACATGATTTTAGTGTAACATAATCTCTTACTATCCTTTTCTCTGTAAAGTTATATCCAATTTTACAACTTAAAGTAGTTGCCATGATGACGTAACAGCGTAAAACCTTTAAACAATCATAAAAACAAATAGTTGACATATTTTGACAGAATGAAATGCTTTTATTAATTTATAATCTTCACATTTCTGCCTTTTAACCCTCCAAAAATTGGCTCCATTCACTTCCATTGTGAGTGCTTCACTGTAACCTCGATTTATGCTTCTTACATTTACATTTATTCCATTTGGCAGACACTTTTATCCAAAACGACTTACAAAAGAGGAATACATTATAAGCTAATCATCTTAAGGAGACAGTGGTACAAAAAAGTGCCATATTACAAAGTTTCACTAGCATCAGAATAGTATTCAGGATAGATTAAAGTGCTACAAGAAATATATAATTTTTTATTTATTTAGTGACTGGTTAAGTGCTCATGGAAAAGATGTGTTTTTGGCCATTTTTTGAAGACAGAAAGTGAGTCAGCTTCACGGATGGAGTTGGGAAGGTCATTCCACCAACGTGGTACGATGAAGCCAAAAGTCCGGGAAAGTGTTTTGGTGCCTCTTTGTGTTGGTACAACAAGGCGACGTTCCTTAGCCGACCGCAGGCTTCTGGTGGGAACCTAGCTCTGCCACTTCCACTGCCGCTTGCGCGTCAGCATTTACGTCAAATATATACACGCTGCTAAGGAGCCGTAAAGTGAAAAAAGCAGGACATGACTTAAAGCTACTTAGCACAACAAAGCTAGTCACGTGAGCAACCGAAACTAAGGGTCACGCAAGGTGACAAGCGCGACTTCCGTACACCGCAAATAAATTATGCTACACTTTAGCAATAAATAATACTCTAAAACAAGTGAAGCACTGTTTATAGATACTAAAAACAATGATAGTTTTACACACACTGGACAAACATCTCTAAATCTAGCAGTGAATACCCTGGGACAAGTCAAAACAATGTAAGCACACACACACACAACACACGTTTAAGTGACGTGAGTTCAAGACAGTAAACAAACAGCACAAGTCTAGCAATGTATACTACTCTACAACAAAGTAAAACAATGAAATAATCACACTTACATGCAACTGCAGACTCTTTTAGACAGGTCACTTCTTAACTTGTATTGAACCCAGAATATTCCTATAAGGCATCATTTGTGCACTACCAACACAAAGACTGTTAAAATATATGAAATGTTGATTTGACATACATTTACATTGTATTCAAAAGTGAAAAGTGTGTGAACAGAGCCAGTTTTATATTATAAAATGATTTGATTTCATTATTTCTTTTTAAACTGACTTCTGTTTTCTGTTTCCTGCCTCCTTCACCAGGCACACAGTATATACAACATAATAACAACATTAAAAATACTCTGTCAAACCAACATGGCAACATCACATCAACTGTCTTCAATTCTGTCATCTTTGGTAACAAATGTTTAATGGAATGGAGAGGATGTGGTTAATTTGTTCATAGTTCTTGTGAAAAGATGTAATGGCAAGAAAGATTTTACAACCTGGATGGTGAAAATCCTTTATCAAGTGGAGATTCACAAAATCAGTGCATCAGATTTGACTGACAATAAAGTCCCTCAGTTTGTGGACAATGTTGATGACAAAATTAGCGACACTGTCAAAAACACCAACAAAAAAAGAATTGAGGAGATCATAGAAGAAATCAGTAAACAGGAAAACATTGATAACAACTCCGCAAAGCAGTGAAAAACAATATGAATATGACACGGCGATTGACTCAGATGGTGAGCTGGTGCATTCTTGTTCTTTCTAAATCAAGTCAACTTGTTCAGGTCGGAACAGGAGAAATCAAGTCATGCATTGTGGCGATGTTTACTGCATATCAGGCCATGATGGGGAAAACCCCTGACATCATCTCCAGTTCTCCTGTACTTGCTGAAAGAGATGCAAAAAACTGGTCTAGCACTAAACACTAAAAGGCACTAAACATCACTGTTGATGTCAATACCAACAAACTAAAAGACACAGACCTGAAGAAGTGCTATGAATGCCAAGTGGTCTATGGTATAACACAGAGTTTTGCAGGAGATTGGTTCAGACACCGTTTTCATAGAAAGGATGTGAGACCTGAGAAAGGTTTCAGTGTGTTATCGTGGATGAGGTGGACTCCTTGATGTTGGACAAAGGTCTTAAAATGGTCTACTTGAACATGGAGATGCCTCTCATGGAATCTTTGAATGGAATACTGGCTCAAATTTGGTTTGTTGTTAGACAGCTGAAGCATTTAGACACAGGACAAACACTTGGACATATACAGCCCTTTTATGAGACCTTGTTTTACAGCCATGTAAACACCAGAATTGGTAAACTCAGTATACTGCAGATGGCAGAGGACTTGGGAATAACACCAACAGGATCTACACAACAGATTAGAGAAAATAATGATTTTTTTTTTTTTGTGGAAAAACTACACTCTGAGTCTGTGTTGGCCAAATGGTAAAATGTTTTAGAAAGTTTGAGGAAGTTTTTCCCCAGTACAGCTACAAACTCTTCTCCCAGAATGATGACAAAACACTGTAGGAATTGAATGATGGAGCAACTAGTGCAGGCAGAAGACATGAAGTATCTGTTGTGCTTCTGAATTCTGGAGTGTGCCATGTCTTGTACTCAGACGAGGACGGGTTACTCAAATCATTGGTCAAGAAGTTGAAAATGAATATGTCATCTGCAACTGAAAGAGAACTAAATGAATCTTGTATCCCAGGGCTTCTAGATCTCATCAATGGGAAGCTACAAACCTGGATTGAAAATGCTGTTGAAGCCACAAAAATGACTCTGGGACATGAATACATGGAGTTGTTCCTGTTGACTTCAGATGCACTGGTGTTGTGCAGAATAACATGAGATGGGGCGAAGGAATTCAGTAGTTCCTTGAGATGAAACATCACACCAAGCTGTCTGTGGCGAGTGGGCGGGGCCGAGCGAAAATGGTGTGGAGTGAGACCGGAATGGACACCTGGGGCGAATTATCTCGCCCAGCTGTTGGTGATTGCAGTGTTGGCCGGTGAGAGATAAAGCCACAACCAGAGTTGCAGTCGAGAGAGACACAGAGAGAAAGATGCAATGAAGCTGTGTGTGTGTGTGTCTGTGTGTGTGTGTGTGTGTGTGTGTGTGTGTGTGTGTGTGTGTTGTGCTGAAAAGCAATGTGTGAATGGGAAGACACTGAAGAATGAAAAAATAAACGTTTGAATGTGCACTCGGCTCCCGCCTCCTTCTTCCCAAAGGCCATTCACACTGTCCAACATGAATCTAATAACAAAATTCATGTCTAATGTGGGCTTATTCAAGAAATACAACAACCATGTCTATGGGATCACTGGTACTTTAGGGGACCAAACAAAGCTGGACATGCTGAAGAAGCTCTACAATGGCATTCAGACCTCTAAAATCCCCTCATTTAGACGAAGGAAGCTTTATGAGTTGGAGGGCATGTTAATATCTGAAGAAGAGGAGTGGATCAAAACAGTCTGTGATGTTGTTAAGGATCAAGTGACTTCCACAGTCTATCGGGGTCCGAGAGCTGCACTGGTCATCTGAATTCAAGATGGCGCCGTGTATGGCTGCTGCGTTGCAAGCTCTGACACAACATAGTAGTGTTTTGTTTGTTTTGTTCACAGTTCTTATGTTTTTTGTCTTGGATGTTGTCTGCCTTATTGTCTATGACAGACAAACACTTTTGGACATTGGTTCAGCAATTTCACACCGTAAACCGGACTTCAAATTCCTCAATGCCGACCCGCTGTTTACAAACACACAAGCAGAGCCCTTTGTCTGGGCTGCCTGGCCGCGGAAACGCAAAAGGAAAATGGGAAACAGAGCCTGCGTTCTCATCAGAGTAAGACACCGCGCAAATCGACCCCAGCTACTCACTATTCTACTGGCAAACGTTCAGTCTCTGGATAACAAGCTCTGCAAGCTGAAAGCACAGATCTCTTTCCAACGAGAGACGAGGGACTGCTGCATTATCTGCCTTATGGAAACTTGGATGTCTGCGGAGATTCCACACTCAGCCATTGAACCCGCGGGGTTCTCCGTGCACCGAGCGGACAGAGCGAAAGACCTCTCAGGTAAAAGCAGAGGTGGTGGAGTATGTTTTATAAATCAACAAATCCTGGTGTGATCAGAGGAACGTACATTCTATCAAGTCTTTCTGCTCTCCTGATCTGGAATTTCTCATGCTTCTGTGTCGACCATTCTGGCTACCGAGGGAATTCACAGCGGTCATTATCACTGCTGTGTACATCCTGCCACAAGCCGACACAGACCAGGCACTCAAGGATCTGTATGGGAGTATAAGTGAGCAGGAAACCGCGCACCCTGAGGCCGCGTTCATTGTGACCGGGGACTTTAATAAAGCCAGTTTAAAATCAGTCACACCAAAATACCACCAGCACATTAGTTTCAACACACGAGGGGACCAGGTTTTGGACCATTGCTACTCTCCCTTCTGGGATGGCTACAAATTCCTCCCTCGCCCACCATTTGGCAAATAGGACCACTCTTCCATACTGCTTCTGCCCGCTTACAGGCAGAAACTGAAACAGGAAGCACCCACCCTCAGAACGATCCAGTGCTGGTTGGACCAATCAGATTCTACGCTACAAGACTGTTTTGATCCCACGGACTGGGAGATGTTCCGGTCCGCCTCTGATGACGACATCGAGCTTTACGCTGATAGCGTAATGTGTTTCATCAAAAAGTTCGTGGAGGACGTGGTTCCGACCAGAACAATACGGATCTATCCGAATCAAAAACCATGGATAAATAACGATGTTCGTACGGCACTTAATGTGCGGACCTCCGCTTTTAATTCCGGGAAGGCGGAGGAGCATAAACAAGCCAGTTATGCACTCCGAAAAACATCAGAACCGCAAAACGCCAGTACAGGAGCAAGATTGAAGGACAGTTTAACACCACCAACTCTAGAAGCATGTGGCAGGGAATTAACATCATCACGGACTTTAAAGGGAATAAAAACTCTGCCATGAACACCACTGCCTCTCTCCCAGATGAGCTAAATACATTTTATGCTCGTTTTGAGGGAAATAACACTGCCCTCACGGAGAGAGCTCTCATGGCTGAAGCTACAGAGGTTAGTTCACTCTCTGTCTCTGTAGCGGATGTAACCTGATCCTTCCGATGGGTGAATATCTGCAAAGCCGCGGGCCCAGACGGCATTCCGGGCCGCGTCATCAGAGCGTGCGAAAACCAGCTGGCTGGTGCTTTTACGGACATTTTCAACCTCTCCCTCTCTTTATCTCTAGTCCCCACATGCTTTAAAACATCCACCATTGTGCCTGTTCCAAAGCAATCAAAAATAACTTGTTTAAATGACTGGCGTCCTGTTGCTCTGACCCCCATCATCAGCAAATGCTTTGAGAGACTAATCAGAGATTACATCTGCTCTGTGCTGCCTCTCTGTCTTGACCCGTTGCAGTTTGCTTACCGCAACAACCGCTTCACTGATGATGCCATTGCATCTACACTACACACTGCTCTCTTCCACCTGGAAAAAAGAACACTTATGTGAGAATGCTGTTTGTAAACTACAGCTCAGCATTCAACACCATAGTGCCCTCCAAGCTAGATGAGAAACTCAGGGCTCTGGGCTTAAACAGCTCGCTGTGCAGCTGGATCCTGGACTTCCTGTCAAGCAGACGCCAGGTGGTTAGAATAGGCAGCAACATCTCCTCATCACTAACCCTCATCACTGGAGCCCCACAGGGCCGTGTTCTCAGCCCACTCTTGTATTCCTTGTACACACATGACTGTGTGGCAACGCATAGCTCCAAAGCCATCATTAAGTTTG